>NW_026992358.1:0-110806 GCF_028769735.1 Zonotrichia leucophrys gambelii | reverse complement strand
GGTTTGGCTACTACTTTTGAAGTCGCATGAATTGCTTCCCAGGCAGCACGGGTGGTTGTCATAACCTCATGGGCCCGCAAGCCCTCAGCCTGAGCCTGGGGTGTGATCATAGTGGGGTCTCTGCCCATCAATCTTTGTATACTGGAACCGTGCAGTGGATGGTCAGGTCCCATTATCCGGGCTAGCTCCTTTGGGCATTGATCCTCCCACTCTTGTTTAAAAATGATCACCCCCGCGCCATCGAAAATCATTCTACATGTCTCCTTAATATCAAAAGGCAACATATCATCCCCTCCAAAAACGCCGTCAATGAGTGTGGTTACCATGGCAGAATTAATTCCCTTGTCTGCAATCGCTTTAATGATTGCTTGGACGTCCTTTGGATTAACAGGGGAATAGGTCCTTCCTTGGTTTTCGCCCGCCCCCCCACGTGGACTGGGAACACCAGATTGGCAGACGGAGCCCATTCCGTGCAAGCTATTTTTATTTTCCGCCAATCCGTAAGCGGAGTCCGGTCTTTCTCTGATAACCCCTTCACCCATGCAGGAGCGCTGAGACTAGAGACCTTATATGCCGCTGCTCTTGTTTTGCGGAGAAAAGAAGAAACCTCACAACTTTATAAAAGTTGTAAAGCTCGGTATGTTTATTTACGGCGCCGGATGCATACAGAGAAAATTCTCCTCAAAAGGCATGCGTACCCCTGAAGATTTCAGACCTCCTTTTATCCCCCTTCCAAATGCATATGCATACAGTTTCACAATAAGTTCATACATATTCATCCCGCATGACACTTAGTACCAGTTCTTCTTTATCAAAGGAATTTCTAGGTTGGGGCAAATTGACCTCGTGGTCTTTCTGTTTTTCTTTCTCTGTCTCCTTGCTGTCTCGGCATACGAGTTTTTCCTTCAGCTTTGGCCTCACAGACTTTTCATTGTTGTTAGACACTTCACCTAATTCAGGATGGATCCCCACTCTGTCTCAGGTGTTAACTAACCAGGTGGCTTTTGCCAGATGCTGATCCCAGTTCTTGAAAGATCCCCCACCTAACGCTTTCAATGTGGTTTTTAACAGTCTGTTGTACCTCTCTACTTTTCCTGCAGCTGGTGCATGGTAGGGGATATGGTACACCCACTCAATGCCATGTTCCCTAGCCCAGGTGTTGATAAGGCTGTTCTTGAAATGAGTCCCATTGTCTGACTCGATCCTCTCAGGGGTACCATGTCTCCACAAGACTTGCTTTGCAAGGCCCAGGATGGTATTCCAGGCTGTAGCATGAGACACATGGTGGGTTTCCAACCATCCAGTGGTGGCTTCCACCATGGTCAGCACATAGCGCTTGCCCTGGCGTGTCTGGGGCAGTGTGATATAGTCAATCTGCCAGGCCTCCCCATACTTGTACTTGGACCACTGTCCACCATACCATAGGGGCTTCACTCACTTGGCCTGCTTGATGGCAGCACACGTCTCACAGTCATGGATAACCGGAGAGATACTGTCCATGGTTAAATCCACCCCTGGGTCTTGTGCCCATTTAGAGGTGGCATGCCTGCCCTGATGGCCTGAGGCATCATGGGCCCATTGAGCTAGGAATGACTCTCCTTTATGTTGCCAATCTAAGTCTGTCTTTAACACCTCTATCTTTGCAGCCTGGTCTACTTGCTCATTGTTTTGGTGCTCCTCATTAGCTCTACTCTTGGGAACATGAGCATCCACATGGTGGACCTCCACAGGCAGCTTCCCTACCCTGGTAGCAATGTCTTTGAACTCTTCAGCAGCCCAAATTGATTTTCCTCTATGCTGCCAGTTAGCCTCTTTCCACCTCTCCAGCCATCCCCACAGAACATTGGCTACCATCCATGAATCAGTATAAAGGTAGAGCTTTGGCCACTTCTCTCTCTCAGCAATGTCCAGGGCCAGTTGAACGGCTTTGAGTTCAGCAAATTGGCTTGATCCACCTTCTCCTTCAGTGGCCTCTGCAACCTGTCATGTGGGGCTCCATACGGCTGCTTTCCACTTTCTGTTTATTCCCACAATGCGGCAAGAACCATCAGTAAAGAGAGCGTATCGTGTATCTTCTGCTGGCAGTTGGTTGTATGGTGGAGCTTCTTCACCCCGTGTCACTTCTTGTTCCCCTTCAACAGCGAGACCAAAGTTTTCACCTTCTGGCCAGTTTGTAATTATTTCCAGAATCCCAGGGTGATTCAGTTTTCTAATACGGGCGCACTGTGTGATAACAGCAATCCACTTGCTCCATGTAGCACTGGTGGCATGGTGAGTAGAGGGAACTTTTGCTTTGAACATCCACCCCAGTACTGGTAGTCGAGGTGCCAGGAGGAGTTGTGCTTCAGTGCCTATTACCTCCGAAGCAGCCTGGACTCCTTCCTAGGCAGCCAAGATTTCTTTCTCTGTTGGAGTATAGTTGGCTTCAGACCCTCTGTAGCTTCGACTCCAAAATCCCAGTGGTCGGCCTCGAGTCTCCCCAGGCACCTTCTGCCAAAGGCTCCAGGACAAGCCATGGTTCCCGGCTGCAGAGTAGAGCACGTTCTTCACCTCTGGTCCTGTCCTGACTGGGCCAAGGGCTACTGCATGAGCAATCTCCTGCTTGATCTGGACAAAGGCTTGTTGCTGCTCAGGGCCCCAGTGGAAAGTGGAAAGTGTTCTTCTTGCGGGTGACCAGGTAGAGCGGGCTCACGATCTGACTGTATTCGGGAATATGCATCCTCCAAAAACCTATGGTGCCTAGGAAAGCTTGTGTTTCTTTCTTGCTGGGTGGTGGAGACATTGCTGTGATCTTGTTGATGACATCGGTGGGAATCTGACGCCGTCCATCTTGCCACTTCACTCCCAGAAACTGGATCTCTTGAGCAGGTCCCTTGACTTTGCTCTTCTTGATGGCGAAGCCAGCTTTTAGGAGAATCTGGATGATTTCCTTCCCTTTCTCGAACACCTCTGCTGCTGTCTTCCCCCACACAATGATGTCATCAATATATTGCAGATGTTCTGGAGCCTCACCCTTTTCCAGTGCAGCCTGGATCAGTCCATGGCAGATGGTGGGGCTATGCTTCCACCCCTGGGGCAGTCAGTTCCAGGTGTACTGCACACCCCTCCAGGTGAAAGCAAACTGAGGCCTGCATTCTGCTGCCAGAGGAATGGAGAAAAATGCATTGGTAATGTCTACAGTGGCGTACCACCTTGCTGCCTTGGAGTCCAGCTCGTACTGGAGTTCCAGCATGTCCGGCACGGCAGCGCTCAGTGGTGGAGTCACTTCATTCAATGCATGATAGTCTACTGTCAATCTCCATTCTCCTTCAGATTTTTGCACAGGCTAAATAGGACTGTTAAAGGGTGAGTGGGTCTTGCTGACCACCCCTTGGCTCTCCAGCTCTCGGATCATCTTATGGATGGGGATCGCAGCATCTCGAGTGGTTCTATACTGCCGTCGATGCACTATGGAAGTGGCAATTGGCACTCGTTGCTCTTCTCCCGTCAGGCATCCTACTGCAGATGGATTCTCAGACAACCCAGGCAAGGTGTTCAATTGCTGGATGCCCTCTGTCTCTACAGCAGCTATTCCAAATGCCCATCTGAGTCCCTTTGGGTCTTTGAAATACCTACTTTGAAAGTAGTCTATGCCCAAAATACATGGGGCCTCTGGGCCAGTCACAATAGAGTGTTTATTCCACTCATTCCCAGTCAGGCTCACCTCAGCTTCCACCAAAGTAAAATCCTGTGATCCCCCTGTCACACCAGCAATAGAAACAGACTCTGTCCCTACATGTCTTGATGGGATTAATGTACATTGTGCACCAGTGTCAACCAAAGCTTTATATTCTTGTGGTTCCGATGTGCCAGGCCAACGAATCCACACAGTCCAAAAGATGCAGTTTTCCCCAGCCTGTACCTGGCTAGAGGCAGGGCCCCTCTAAGCCTGGTTATCCTTCTTTCGCTGGGCATATATCTTGGAGGTTCCTTCAAAGGGATCAAAAATATTGTCATTATCATCATATGTGACAGTTCGGTTACTGTCCACTGGAGCTTCTTCCCTTCTTCCCTTTTGGAACTTCCTCTCTGAGTCTTCAGTTCATGCACCCGTTGTGCCAGAGCAGCGGTAGGTTTTTTATGCCATCTCCCCATGTCTTCTCCACAATCACGCAGGTAGAACCACAGCTCAGCTCGTGGGCTTTACCTTCTCTCGCCATCCGGGGAACGTCTGCTTTGGGTGCGCGAACCTCTGATCTGCACTGTCGAGATTTGGAGAAAGCCCTCTTTAATTTCCTCCCTCAGTTTCTTGTGACCCTCCTCTATCTTGTCTTCTAATTTTTGCAGACGTGTTTCCACCGCTGCGATTCTGGCATGTGTTGGGCCATGCACAGCATCTGCATATGCTCGGAGCTTCCTTGCCATATCCAGCACAGTCTCCTCACCATCATCCCACTTCATTATTGCTAAAACAGAAGCGTATTCTCAAGGGCCAAGTCGTACAAGTTTTCTCCACATCACAGATGTGCATGGTACCAAGTCTGGATTTACAGTGTTTCCATCATCTGAGAAGACAATCTCAGCCACTGCCATTTCCCTCAAGTGTTGAATCCCTTGCTCTATGGTTTTCCACTGGGTTTGCTGCATATAGAGATCATCTGCACACAGGTATCTTTGTGCTACACTTCTTAGGGCCCGTTGCCAGCGGCTGTGAGGGTTAGCCGTGTTAGCCTCCCTCATCATTTCTTGGTCAATGACAGGATCCTGTGACAGGGATCCCAAATGCCTCACTTCAGTGCCGTCCAGAATTGTAGCCTCGCCTGCAGACAACTAATTATGGATTCATCAGGTCGTCGGGTGTAATCCTTCCTTAGGCCACGAAGGTCCTCGTCATGGTTTTGGGCCTGGCACAGAGCCAGTGCCCCCATGAGAATACCCTCTCCCTGGTGTCTGCTGTGAGATGTGACCAGGAATAAGCAAAGCAGGCTCCAGCTTAAACATAAAGGAAACTTTATTACCTAAACTACAAGAAAAGAAGGAAAAAAACTATAAAGGAAATAATTGAAAACCTTACAAAAAGCATTTTCCTCCTCCCCACCACCAAAATTTCCCAATCCAATACATTCCCCCAAATCACCAACTGCCCAGTCTGGCACCACCCTTTAAAATATTCAAACTTCAGTCCATGAAGAGGAGAGGAGTCCTTCTTACACCATAGGCTTCCCCTGGAAACATGCTGAAACCTTGTGTGCTTCCATGTCACTCAGCACCGCCCGGAAAGTCCTTTTGCCACTTGTGACTTCTTCCTTCCATGCCCAGTGCTCTCACCACTGTGCATGGACCAGAGCTGCTTTTAGGGTTGTCTTTTAAGGATGCCTTGTCTCACTCCAAAAAGGCACAGTCTCTGCTTTGGGACATCTGTCCCCCCCATATGTTTCCAACCCCCTGGGGCCGAGGGGTCCCCACAATGAACCCTCCTGGTTCTGAGGCACTGCCTCCCCCTAAGTGCAGTCTCTGTGTCACAGGAATAAAACTGAGTCTTTGACTGCACAAGAAAAGTCCAGCCAAAAGGCCACTCCAATCAACTCTCTCTCCACTCAGCCAGTCTTCTCCACTTCGCTCAGGCCAGGTCCTTGTTATCTCATCTCTTATCTCTCTTCTTATTCAGCTCCGAGGAGGATCAGCATTTTTGCGAGGTCACAATCATGAAAGAAAGGGTTAAAAATTTCAGTCTCTGTCTGTCCCAGAGCTCCGGCACTCCCACACACGCTGCTGCTGCTCCGGCCGGGCACCTCCTCGCTGCACTTCTCCCTCCTTCCTTCTCCTCCTGGGCCAGCTGCTATCACATTCCGTTGTCACCGGCTCTCTCTCTCTCTCCTGGGGGGAGATGGCTGCCCGATGCCTCCTGGGGCTCCTCCACCCTTCCATCCCCAAGGGCCTCTTCACACCCCATCTCTGTCCAGGCCCAGGCCTACCACATGGCTGCCCCTCCCCCACCCAGCTGCTGCTGCTGGACGAGGGAGGGTGATCCGACCTCTTTCCCTCGAAGTCCCAAGAGAGCTTGCCAGGGCCAAAGCTCTGCTTTTAACCCCTGTGTGTTCTCAGAGGTGTGTCCAAACCCCACTGGCTACACCAGGTGACAATATCAAAATCCAAGCACCCATTGGTTTGACCACAGCATCCCAGAATTCCCACTTCTTCCTGGTCAAACCACCACAGTCCTTCAGAGAATAAGACGCAATATTTGCATCTGATCTTGCACCTGCTGCTTTGACTCCTGATTTTATGTCAGGAGGCATCGAGGTTCCTTCTCCTGTATCACCATCATCATCATCATCCACTGGTCAATTAGTTTTTTTCTGTGCATTTCCCACTTCTAGTACTGGTAGCAACAGCCATGGGTTTAGATGCTGGCTTAGGCTCACTATCTGGTTTGGCTGCTGGCTTCGAGCCTGGGCTGTTGGCTACAGCTTCAGTGACTGGGATACCTGATTTATCTCCCTGCTTCCCTGCCTCTGTCTGCTGCCCCTACACTATCTAACAAAGTGAGATAAGCACAGGCCAGGGCCCAGCTTATTGCAATTAGCCTTTTCTCCTTAGAATCGTCATGGCACTTCTCTTTTAGGTATTTCCCCACCTCAGCTAGGTTCTGAATTTGTTCCTGTGGAAAATCCCAGTCTACAGGATCAGAAAACTCCTTCAGGGTTTGGCCTATATTTTCCCATTGTCCACACCACTCAGGATTTTTCATGCCTGCATCTGCTTCTGGGTCAGGGGTCTCACCAGCTCCTCTGGATATCTCAGCCCTCATTCTAGAGAAGCTGCAGACCATATAGAGGAAGCTTACCAGATGAAATTCCAGAAAGATTGTCTCTTTAACAATCAGCGGAAACTGACCATTCTCAAAAAGTGACATAACCGATCCAAAGGAGAAGAAGGAAAGGGAAGGCTGGAAAGTCTTATTCTCGGCTCCTCCTCTAACAGACTGAGTGTAATTACTAATAAATTCCCAAAACATACTACTGGAATTGGGATGCAGAGTAGGATGAAGAAACCATAAACCATACATATCGTAAACAGATGCCAGTATCTTTGTAAACGCTTTATAAATCATTATCACCAAGGCCAGCACAACAGCTATTCCAATCCATACCCCTCTACTGTAAAAATTACGTGTTATGGACAATAATCCTCGTGACCAGAAAGGTATTGAAACCTCAAAAAGGTCTAGAGCCCAGAGCCACACGAAGGCTTTCACCCCAGAGACATCATGGATTCAAGCAGCATGGTTACTAACTGCTTTAACAAGAACAAACACACAATTAATAGAGCTTTTTTCCACCTTTTCCAGCCGCGCATTGGGCGCCAATTCATGTATTTGTCCAGGTTTAGAGCAAATTTGGGGAAGAATCCCCCAAAGGAGCTCCGGTGGGAAAAGCAGATCCAATTGGCCCCTCCCCCCAACTGGTCCGGGAGGGAAAAAATACCTCCTTGGAGAAAGGTGGAAAAAAACTGTTTATTAAACAATAAAACCAAAACAATATCAAACAATGAGACCCCTTGCCACTCTAAAAGAGATGACAAACTGAGAAAACCCCGTCCTCGGGTTGCAGCTCAGCTCACTCAGTCTCTGATCAGTCCCTCCGGTGCTGGAATTGTCGCAGGCCAGGCCTGGCCCGGTGGGCCACAGGTGCAGCTGCCGGTGCTCCCCTGGGTGTTCAGTCCAGAGCAGGTTTCAAGAGGTCCAAAGAAAAGGGAAAAAAAACACAGTCCAGGGAACTTCTCTGCCTCAGCTAGCTAACACTAACTAAAAAGCAAAAGAAGAGCTCTGTCCCGCTATTTGTCCGCAGACAACACAGTCACAAGCAGGAATGTAGAGGAGTGGAGTACAGTGTCTGAAAACAAACTGCGAGCTTCTTCTCTCCCCCCCTTCACTCTCTGGAACACTCTTAAAGGTGCAAAACTTATTATTCAACATAAACAGAATGAGACGATTTGGGATAAAAGCATCATATAGCCAACCCAGGACATACGTTCATCACGCTACTATTTCTATAAGCTATACATAGATATCATATTCATTACACTACTATTTCGATGAGCTATACAGTGCATACCTAAACTGATGTATTGTGTTATATTAATAAGCAGATAATTTTACCATATCTAAATACCTATAATCAATAACAATGTGCAAAATCTAATACATAAATGCAAAAGCCAATATTATATGGTCATTTTTAACAAAGAGAAACAAAAGAAGGCTTCTTCCATGCTCTGCCTTGGCTCAGACACCCTGCCTTAAGCAACTCTCTTGGCAGCATGGCACGAAACAAGAAAGAGGGCTCTGCATGAGTGTTCTCTATCTCCTAAAGGCACCCCAGGAACCCCCTGCCTCCACTAACCCAGTGTAAAAGTACTGTTTCTGGCCCCTGGGTCTTAAAGGGACATAACAATTTTGGGCAGATTGGCAGAGGAAAGATATGGAATACAATGCACATTTTTTGGGTTACCCAGGACAATAATGGTCACCTGTTGCTAAATAAAGCCAGAAGAGAAGCAGTGACATTTTCTACTTTGCATACACTTAAAAATGAAGGCTAGTGGCTTGGAAAAAAACATCTTTCCCCCTGAAATGGAAAATGTAAATCCCCTCCCTCCAAATTGCTATAAATTTTAAATTAAGGGGCTCTCAGGCAAAAAATATGGGAGCAGGAATGAGGAAAGTGAAGGGAGACTTGCACATCCTATTGATGATCATCGGTCTTGGATTTATTGATCCAGCTTACATACTTTTATAGTAGTGCTAATTAAGCTCATACATAATGCAAAAACCGAGCTCATCATTGGTTACAGATTACATGCCAACCCCTCCTTTGTTGCTAATACCTGTGGCTTTCTTGTTGAGGTTAATACTTGTTTTTACATCCTGCTGTTGACTGTTGTTGACTACATTCAAGGACTCCATGTTTTTCACCGTGTTTTTCTCATTATTTGATCAAGGACGCAGTGTTTTTGTTTTTCTTGTAATCAGAAGGCTGAGAACTTACTGCTTACAGCTGCTTTTTACTGCTTAACCAGCTGTATATGATCATGGCCCTTTTTCCTTCAAGCCATGTCTGCACAAAAACTCTCCAACACAGGAAATAACAGTTCTTTAATAGGGGAGGAAAAAAAAAAAAAGATAAAATAAACAATGGAGTAAACCAAAGCAACATTGACAGAGTCAGAACACGACCTGACACCCTGTTGGTCAGCATGCTGGTAGCAGTCCAATTGGAATTGTGGCTGCAGTCCTCCTGGAGTGTGAGGTGTGATTCTGTTGGAGCAGGGATACTATAGAAAGGTGTAGTCTTCCTCTGAAGATCCAGTGGAAGAGGCCGCTGTTCCTCTGGGAAATCCAGTGGAGAAGCCGTGCTGGTGTACCAGAATCTCAAGATTATATCTGGGTAGGAATGCTTGGCTCCTTCCTCTGGGCGGAGCATCTCACAATGGGATGCTATAGTTCTTATCAGTCATGCACTGAAGTTCAATATCCTATTATCAGCAGATGTCTCCCCGGAGGGAGGAGTCATTGTGGAAGAGATAAGGAAAACTGCCCACTTAACAGAAGACAACTGCCATACAGATGGCAAATGGAATACAATTTGCTTGACAATCCAGGACAATGCTATATGTTTAATGTTAAAGTAACTTTGCTATAAAGATATAGTTTTTATTTCTGTTATTAAATAAACTTGGATATAGTAGTGAAAGAGCTGATATAGTTCTGCTTGTGGTAATTGAACTGCCTGATTGGTTGGGATAACATCCAATGAGCGTATGATGAGGACCCCTGCGACTGATGTGCCAACTATCAATGCCTACCATCAGAAGAAAGTATGGACCAAAGGCCAAAACTAGACTTGACTGTAAGAATGGACTAAAACTACAGCCAAGAAATACACATGCTCTAAAAAGGCGGACCAGAGGAGGAGCCATGCTAAGCAGTTCTTGGAACATGCAAACTAGTTTGGGGGAAAGTTTAAATATGCAAAAATGTTTATGAATATGCATCAGGCTGATGCAATAGAAATTTTATATAAAGGGTGTTTCTGAAATAGCAGATGTGCTCTTGGCTGAATGCCAAGCACTCGGCCCTTAAAAACATTGCTTTATTGCCTTTGTCTCCTATTGTCCTTTCTTAAACTTTTGCCAGAAGTGTGAACCTCGTTTTTCACAGAATCATCCCAGCAACATTTACAATTCCAGACAGATAAGATTTTTACCATGAAGGAATCTTGCTGTTTCACCCTCTCCTGTCTTTTTGCCCTTTTTTGAGCACAATGACTTAACAGCAGCTGATATGGCTTAAATCTGTGACATGACTCAACTATAGTTTCAGTTGGTAACATTGATGAGGCCATCAGATCACTCATAAAATGCATCATGTGGAAGATCTCCATGCTCTGAGCCAGGAGCTGCATCACATGGGCCACTGTCTGGGGCAAGACCAAAGTCTAGAGAAGGGAGAGCAGAGAAATAGGGCCAAACTCAGTCCCACAGAAGAATAATTGGAACATGTTTTTGCTCTATAATATACACAAGAAAAGGCATTTGTGGGATTTACAGGCTACATCTGTGGTATCTTTTGAGGGTATCTTGAGACTACCTCCAATACCAAATTCCTGCAGACAGTTGGTTGGATGCACTTCACCAAAACTTAAAAGATAGACATCAAAATCGAAGTTAGTCATCCTAAACTGTCTGGATGACTGTCTAGAAGACAGTTCATCTGGTCTGTTTTAGAGCTTGCTTTGGGATGGGATGAATAACCCACTGGAGTTCCTATTGTTCTGCACTGACTATAAAGGTAGGCTCTTAGTTTTTAAATACCTCAGGATGCTTCAAGTCTGCAAGCCTGTACCCAGATACCCAGCAGAGCATGAAGGATCTTAACCTGACCACAGCAGTATCATTTTCCCTTTCATGCAGCATTGTGAGCACATCTGGTATATGAGCACAGAGGAGTGCATGGCATACATATCATGCCAACTGGCCACAGCCAGATGTGGTGGTTAGACCGGAAATGGGATTTCTGGGATGCTGTAGTCAAACCAATGGGTGCTCAGATTTTAATATTGGCACCTGATGTGGCCATTGGGACATTTGGATCTGCCTCTGAGAACACAGGGTTAAAAGCAGGGCTCCCCCCTGGAAGATTCTCTTTGGATTTCCATTGGGAGAGAGTTCGATCTCTCCCCCAGCCCAGCTGCTGGCTGGGAGGGGGGACGGGAAAGCCATGCGGCCTGGGAGAGGTGGGTCTGACCCTGAGGGGCCCAAGGGTGGAAGCATCGAAGAACTACTGAGAGGTTCCCCCCCCCCCCCCTCTTCTGGGAGACAGAGAGAGAGACAGAACCGTGCCTGGGAGTTACCTTGAAACTTGATAAACATGTGCCGCAGCAGGCAGCACGGCTGAGAAGGAGGAAAGGGGGGTGAGGAGGCAGCGATGTGTCCAGTCTCTTGTGGGAGCTTTTAACCCCTTTGTGGATAATGAAAACTTTACAAAACATTAACCCTTCCTAGAAGAGTGATGAAGGTCTGGGCAGAGAGACAGATGTTGGAAGAATGGAGAAGATGAAGTGGCATTTTTTGCTGGACTCTTTTTTTTGTACAGCCATGGACTGTTTCCTTGTGATACAGAGACTGCTTCCAGGGGGGGCAATGCCTCAGAACCAGGAGGGTTCAGTGTGGGTACCCCTCAGCCCCAGGGGGTGCAAAAAATATGGGGTGACAGATGCCCCATAGTTGAGACTGTGCCTTTTTTGAAAGAGACAAGGCATCCTTAAAAGGAACCCTAGAAGCAGCCCTGGTCCATGCGCAGTGGTGAGAGCACTGGGCATGGAAGGAAGATGTCACGATGGCAAATGATCTCTGGGCGGTGCTACGTGTGACAAGAAGCCCATGGCACAAAGAAGGACTCCTTCTCCTCTTGATGAACTGAGGATTGAGTATTCTAAAGGGTGGTGCGGGACCAAGAGTTGGTGATTTGGGAGATGTATTGTATTGGAATTTAGTGGAGGGAGGAGGAAAAACGCTTTTGTAAGGTTTTCATTTTCCTTGTGTGTTTGGTTTTTTTTTCTTTCCTTGTAGTTTAGTTATTTTCTTGTAGTTTAGTTAATAAAGTTTTCTTTATTTCTAAGTAGGAGCCTGCTTTGCTTATTCCTGGTCACATCTCACAGCAGACACCAGGGAGAGAGTATTCTCATGGGGGCACTGGCACTGTGCCAGTGTCAAACCATGACCAGAGACACCAGCTGACATGAAATAGGCAATACTAGAGTACCAGACTTTCAGCTTTCAAAATAGGGCAGGCGCATGAAAAATATTGCAAATGGTCCCTGGCCTGACCTAATTCCCAAACCATGCCCAAGACTTGTCTGGAAGAGTTCAATTGGCCCAGGGCCAAGCCTTTGCCAGGGACTGTGGCAATCAGAGAGCATAGAAAAGGGAGCTGTGTGTGACTTTCACATCAGCATCTACATGGTCCTGGGATCAGACTGAGCTGCCTCCAGGCTTTGGCATTCTGTCCATCTGCTGGAGAACAGAGCTGGCATCCTTAGAGCAACTTGGAACTATCCTTCAGTAGGATATTTTATACCCAGCAACAGGCTAGGGCACAGTTAATTTTGTTTGGATTGTTTTGATGCCTTAAAGACCTAGAAACAAAACAACGCACTTTCAAGACAATATTAGTATAGGTGGTAATGTTAAGACTTGACTTTATTGGAGGCCTCCAGAGGCAGATATGGAAAAATGCCCTCCCCTCTGCATGGGGGGAATAGTTTTATAAATTTAACAAATTAGCATAATTGACAAGAATCCCCAATTAGAGACATAAATGGTGTCTTAGGTTACTGTAGGAATACAGCTAGAAAGCCTAGCTGGGAGCACTGTCCATCTGATGACAGAAGTGGGTATGCTAGCATTAGTAGGCCGCAAGCCTTGGCAACAGAAAGCAGAACTTTGAAGAAGGAATGAAGAAGTTAGCAGTGTGCTTGGTACAATGTGCTTGGTAAGCAGAACTTATGTAAGATTACACATACCTGTGCTAGTCTGTACGAGGCTTTGAATTAAGCAATATTACCTAGTTACATAAATGTTATAACTGTGCTATTTTTAGTTACAGCTGAAAAGGTATAGAAGCTCAGCTTTGTAAATCAATAAATGGCTTCAAGTGTGCAAATCATGGAGTCCAGGTCTCTTTCCTCAATCGCCGTCAGGTTACGATGTCAGATGTACCAAAAAGTATGCATTCTACCACCATCTTCATAAGCTGTTAAAACCAGGTGAGGCAGTGTTCCTTTATCTCTTCCATGACCCATCCTTCCTCGGAGGAGATATCTTCTCTTAATGGGCCACTGAGACTCACTGCATGACTGATAAAATTACATCAACCCATTGTGAGATGCTCTGCCCAGGGAGAGGAACCAAACATTCCGACCTGGATATAATCTGAGCTCTGGAACACCACAAGGAGCCTTATCCACTGAATTCCCAGAGGACAAGAGCTCCATAACCACCGCTGGACCTTCAGCAGAAGATCAAACCCTTCTACAGGATCACTGCTTCAACAGAACCACACCTGTCACTCCAGGTGGGCTGCAGCCACCATTTAATCAGACTGCTACCAACACCCTGATCAACAGGGTGTCAGGTTGTATTCTGACTCTGTCAGTGTTTCTATATTATTAGATTTATTTTTCCTATTAAATTGTATTTCTGACTTGGGATCTCCCACTGGTTTGTTTTCAAACTAGTACAAGTGGTGAGGTAACTCCCCCCCTATTCATTTCTGGCCCCCCATTGGGACCCTCCCTGGGAGTTCCCCTGTTGGGGGAAACCCTCCTGGAGCATTTCTGTGTCAGGAACGGGAGACACACCAGACTTTTTTGGTCTTCAGCTTCTTGTTTATTGTTATCTAAAGTTTTGCACGCTGTCCACACCAGGCTCAGCGCGCAGGAAAAGCGCTGCAAAAAATGGCTAACAATCTCTTGCTACAAGGTCTTTTAAGACTAAACTATACAATTAAGAAATGACACCTCATTTATTTCCCCTTTTAACCCAATAATTGATCCCTCAAAGCCCGCAATATGGACTTTTCTGTCCAATTACAAAATACCACCCAAACCCATGAAGAAGAAGGAAGAAGAAGGTGAAGAAGAACAACCTGCCTCCGCCCTAAAACCTCCATCTTGCTTCATACTTATTACTATCTTCTAAAACCCCAAACTTTAAGTTTTCCACCCGGTGATAAACTATACTATTCTCTATTATCTATTTCACAGTCTTGTAGACTCTAGTCTAAGTCTTGGAAGCTTTCTCCACAGGTGAGGGTCAAAATCAGTGCTTCTCTGGGGGTCAGGACCACTCAGAGCAGACAGAAAAATATTCCCTGTGCCCTGGGTTCCCACACCCCCCAGTGCAAGCCTTTCTGAATCCCCTCCCCTGTGAATGTGACAGCCTGGTCAGAGAGGGAGAAAACCAGATAAGTTTTCTCATGGCCGACTTGTGAGACTTTAGGGAGTTGTAGAGAAACTATGATAGCTTGTTGTTATAAACAACCTGCAGGTGGTGTTTTCCTACTCTCTGTTTTCCTGATTTTCTCGAAGATAGTTTATAAGAAAGGCATTTTTGTTAATTATCCAATCAGGTGAAATGTATTGATTGATTGACCAATCTGGTTTGTATGTAACAGAACAGTCTATAAAAAGAGAGAATTTTCGTATTAAAGCTGATGATATGCAAAGCAGCCTTCTGGTGAGTCTGTGCCGTTTCTTACTCAATAGCAACACCCCCCTGCTTAGATAGGAACTAAACTTTGATTATTAAAATGTGTCTTGAAGAGCTGGTTTCAACCTTGGTTCCCAGGAAGCACCGATATAGGATAGGGGCCTTGAACCCCTGGGGTTTAGAGCCTCTGGAATGTGTTTTGTCTTTCTGCCTATCAGGGTAGGAAAAAGTACTGGAGCTAGCTATGAATAAAATAATAGGCTACAAAGTTTCAAATATAAGTGTAAAGAATATAGTGAACATACAAAGCAAAAATCATTCTGGCATCAATTTGGGGCGGAGTGGCTTTTGGTTTTTGTTTGGGTTTTTTTGGTTTTTTTTTCTTTTTACAAATGAGGAAAACCAGCCTTGCTGTTCCAAATGTCCTCAGTGCAATCACAAGATCAAACCTCAGTTCTCCAAAAGCAGACTGGTACATCACCATGATAGACTGAAGAACTAAAATACAAATCTCTTGATTACCAAGATGTCTATGTGACATGCAAATCCCTGGTGTAACACCATAATGCCCAGCTGAGCTGGGAAAACTGTATGACAAGCTCAGGACAAGGTTTGATTCAGGAGCTCTTGAATCCCCTTTTTGCTGCTCTTATATAACATTGCTACCTGACAGTTGTTGTCTTTGCTGCCCACTCCTCTTGTTAAAAGTTTTTAAACAGTTTTCTAGATGATTGTACATTTTTATTGCAATGTGTTCAGAAAGAGAAGACTAAAACACCCGCTAAATTTTTCCACCCTATGATATTTTATTTCTTTATATTTACACAGCTTAATATCTAGATGTCAGGTAGGCTTCTATGAGACTGCCCAGGGGTCCTGTGAGGGGTTTTCAGATTTGCTTCTGCTTATATCCAAGGTAATCCCTGTTTTGCTGCTCGTCATGCCAGCAAACAGCAAACTGTATCTGCTAGCCTTGTCACAGACAGCAGCTTCACCCAGCACAAGATAAAGGAGCTGATGTGCAGCTGCAGCTTGTGCATACCCCCTTCACAAAGAGCAAGTAATTGTTGAATAAATTAAATACTTTAGTGTCTGCATGCTAATAAATAATCCCACCTTCAGCTACCAGGTTTAGAAATGTGATTAGAGAGTATTATACCTCAACAAATGCCTAATCACTTGTCTGTTCTTAGCTGGCCTTTTATTTCTACACATACAAAATAAGAGATCTAATCAAACATCTGACACACACAGAAAATGCCAAGCAAGTTAAAAATAAGTTGAGTGAGAGTAGGCAACAGCTAGAAACCAGACGTGACTGAGCACTGAAGCATTAATCAGTGTGGTTACGACTCTGGGAAGCACCCAACCACTCCCTTCACATCCTGACCATTTAAACAGATGAAAAAACAAAAGGGCTGGAGGTAGATCTCCTCTAGAGAGGGTTTGGGGTTTTGTTTCAGATGAAATGTGGGGTTCTTTCCCCAGTACAAATATTTTTTTTATTTTTCTCTGTTGGAAAGACAGGTGTCTGCTAAGGAAGGCAGAAGCCTCCCTTGGAACGGAAAATGTTCACCCCTTCCCTCCGAATTATTATCATTTTGAAATTAGGAGGCTCTCAGGCAAAGATATGAGGATAGAAATAACAGCTCTTTACTAATATGTATAATAAGGCAAACAACAACAACTATGGCATTAAGAACAAACAGAACCAGAAACCCAGTAACAGCTTTCTCCACCGCAGACACTTTCCCCTTTATTGTAGTGATGGTCACAGCCGGCAGGGGCGCTGGCAGGCTCCCAGTAGGCAGGGCAGGTGTGATGACTCCCCTGTGGCTACAGGGGGCACTCCAGTGCGAGCTCAGGGATCATGTGGTAATTTTCAGCTCGACTGAGATGGGAAAGGATGGAAGAAAAGGCTTGCTTTACAAACCCCCAGGAGCACTCAATCCCGGGGCCCCAGCGGGACTCTCCGAAGCAGCAAGCTGGAATGGCAGGAATGAGCAAAATCCCCGGGTGATGGATAGGATGTATCAGAAGCTCCACAGCTGTGGCTGGAACTGCGGGACACCTTGGCAGGCAGGGGGTGAGGGGCTACCATGCAGCGAAAACTCAGACCAGTGCCACAGAAATGGTAGGGGGTGGGGCAGCGGTGGCCCGACTCCCAGCAGGGCAGGGAGAGGCAAGCTCAAGATCTCGGGCACCAAAGCAGATTGTGAAAAAGTCCATCTTTTACTGAGGTAGGTGTTAATAAGGTCCCAGTTCAGTGGCTGCTCTCACAAGCAGAGGCTCATCCCACAGCATAAGAAGCAGCTCCAGGCTGGACTCTGGTGATGGCAGTGAATTCCCTTCCCAAGCAGCAGCCCCAACTGTCCTCCTCCAAAGCAGAGAGAGAGACTAGCAGATGCCCCAGCCCCGGCTTTCACCAGCCCTGATTCTCATGGTATCTCTGCCCCTCTGAGAGAAACTCCCAGATAAGAGAAGTGCAACCAGATGCCCTCCTCCCCTGAGCATGGCCACTTCCTTTGTTTTCCTTAAGTGTCCGGATTTCTCGGCTGTTTGAGGGGCCTGGAAAGGCCCGAGGTGGCCTTGGGGCAGCCCGCGTATCGAAGGACGAGAAGAGGCTTCAGTTCTTCTTTCGGTTTTTATGTTTATTAATTGTTTATCTAAAAGATGTTCTTTCAGCCGAACAGAGATCTGCTCAGCAGTCAGCCATGAGCACACTGTCTGCCCTCCGGGGCAGCCACGTATCTTTATACCCATTGTTACGTGTACAATATTTATCATTTTTCCCCAATACCATTTATTCTCATTGCTGGGTGCACTCTCAGTAATAACCAATCCAAAGGTGCCACCGTGGCCAAAGAAGATGGAGGAGAAGAGGAAGAAGAAGAAGGACAGGACACACCCCAATTCCTCCATCTTACTCCTCTAAACCCCCCTGTACATAAATCCTAAACCCTGTGTCTCACCCTCTAATTAGCTAATCTCTTCGCCATTCACCCCGGTGAAGTCCTCTTATCTTCATACAGGTGTCGTCTCCCGTGTAGGGTCAAAGTCCTGCCACCACACACTTCTGGCAACATTCCAGGACTCCCGGGCCCCCCAAGGGTGGTCTCGGAGGCCCGGCATCTCAGGACTCAGATCCTGAGATCCCACACTTAAGTACCTCATTGTTATTGTTTCCTAGCAATTTATGGGACGAAATTCCCTAAGTTAAAAGAAACAAAAGGAAAGAAACCTAATCCCCAACATTATCCACCTGGAATTTTTACCAACACGTTACATAAAATTTAAACCTTTATATACATACATGCAGAACCCTAATTATACACATATATAAATGCAGATACTGATACAGGCACAGTGTCATGGGTAGTTCACCCAAAAACAGAGTCCTCTTGAGGTGTGCATCAGGTTTCTCCATCCTTTTGCATCACCCACCAGGTACAACCTGGTCCCTGAGCAAAGACAACACCACAGATGGGACTGTCTTTGCCAGAGGCAGAATTAACCCAAACTGTTTTCCCCAGCATACCTCTCATGTGTACCACTGGAACCTTATCTCCATCTGTTGTTTGCAAGGGCTCAGATTCGGCAGGGCCTGCTTGGTTCGTGGAACCTCAAGTGTTCATGAACAAGGTTCTGGTAGTTGCTGGGTCCCCAGGATGAAGGAGGAATTGAGAACCCTACTCCATGTTCTTAGAAGGCTAATTTATCATTTTATGATACTACACTATATTAAAGAATGCTATACTAAAACTATACTAAAGAATAGAGAAAGAATACAGACAGAAAGTTACAAAGAATGATCATGAAAACTCGTGACTGCTTCCAGAGTCCTGACACAGCTGGATGGTGATTGGTCATTAAGTCAAAACAATTCACATGTTGGATAAACAATCTCCATACCACATTCCAAAGCAGCAAAACACAGGAGAAGCAATCAGATAATTCTCTGAAGCTTCTCAGCTTCCCAGGAGAAAAAAATCCCGGTGAAGGGATTTTTCAGAAAATATGACAGGCCACCAGGTGGCCTTTGCTAAATTAACCTCCCAGTTTACAAAAGTCGCCCCACCCAGTGCCTTCAAGGTGGTTTTTAGCAGGCCATTGCATTGCTCAACTTTCCCAGCTGCTGGTGCATGATAAGGAATATGGTATACCCACTCAATGCCATGTTTTCTAGCCCAGGTGTTGATAAGGCTGTTCTTGAAATTAGTCCCATTGTTGGATTCAGTTCTCTCAGAGGTACCATGCCTCCAAAGGAATTGCTTTTCAAGGCCCAGGATGGTGTTGCAGGCAGTAGTGTGAGGTACAGGGTAGGTGTCCAGCCATCCAGTGGTGGCTTCTATCATTGTGAGCATGTCATGCTTGCCTTGGCGGGTTTGAGGCAGTGTGATGTAGTCAATCTGCCAGACTTCCCCATACTTGTACTTGGACCACCACCCAGCATACCAGAGGGGCTTCACGTGCTTGTCCCATTTGATCACAGTGCATGTCTCACAATCATGGGCAACCTGGGAGATACTGTCCATGTTTAGATTCACCCCTCGGTCTCATGCTCATTTATAGGTGGCATCTCTGCCTTGATGATCTGAGGCATCATGGGCCCATTGAGCTAGGAACAACTCCCCCCTTGTGTTGCCCATCCAAATCTATTTGTGACACCTCTATTTTCACAGCCTGATCTACCTGCTTGTTGTTTTGGTGCTCCTCATTAGTCTGACTCTTGGGGACATGGGCATCTACATGACGGATTTTCACAGGTAGATTCTCTACCTGAGTGGCAATGTCTTTCCACTCATCAGCAGCCCAGATTGGTTTTCCCCTGCCCTGTCAATTGGCCTTTTTCCACCTTTCCAGCCAACCCTACAGAGCATTGTAGAGGTGGAACGTGGGCAACTGCTCCCTTTCAGCAATGTCCAGGGCCAGTTAGATGGCCTTGAGTTCAGCAAGGTGGCTTGATCCACCTTCTCCTTTAGTAGCTTCTGCGACCTGTTGTGTGGGGCTCCATATGGCCGCTTTCCACTTCCAGTTCATCCCTACGATACGACAGGAATCGTCAGTGAAAAGAGTGTAGCAGGTTTCATCTGCTGGCAGTTAGTTGCAAGGTGCAGCTTTCTCAGCCCATGTCACTATTCCTGCTTCTCTTCATCAGTGAGACCAAAGTTTTCACTTTTGGGACAATTTGTACTTATTTCCAAAATCCCAGGATGATTCGGGTTTCCAATATGGGCACACTGTGTAATGAGGGCAATCCATTTGCTCCACGTGGCGTTGGTGGCATGGTGAGTAGAGGGAACCTTTCCTATAAACATCCACCCCAGCACCAGTAGTTGGGGTGCCAGGAGGAGTTGTGCATCCATGCCAATGACCTCTGTGGCAGCTTGGACTCTCTCATAGGCAGCCACTCTGTGGGAGTGAAGTTGGCTTTGGACCCTCTGTAACTTTGGTTCCAGAATCCCTGTGGTTGGCCTTGAGTCTCTCCAGGCACCTTCTTCCAAAGGCTCCAGGACAAGCCATTGCTCCCAGCCACAGAGTAAAGCGCATTTCTCACCGCTGGTCCTGTCCTGCCTGGGCCAAGGATTACCGCATGAGCGATCTTCCTGCTGGATCTGGGTGAAGGCTTGTTGCTGTTCAGGGCCCCACTGGAAAGTGTTCTTGCAGGTAACCAGGTAGAGAGGGTGAGCTGTACTCAGGAATGTGCATTCTGCAAAAATCTATGGTGCCTAGGAAAGGTTGCATTTTCTTCTTGCTGGTTTGTGGAGTTTGCTCTTTTTGATAGCGAAGCCGGCTTCAAGGAGAATCTGGATGATTTTCCCTCCTTTCTCAAATAATTCTGGTGCTGTGTTCCCCCACACAATGATGTTGTCAATGTACTGCAGATGTTCTGGAGCCTCACCCTTTTCTAGTGCAGTTTGGATCAATCCATGGCAGATGGTGGGACTGTGTGTCCACCCCTGGGGCAGTTGGTTCCAGGTGTACTGCACGCCTCTCCAGGTGAAGGCAAACTGAGGCCTGCACTCTGCTGCCAGAGGAAAGGAGAAAAATGCATTAGCAATGTCAATAGTGGAATACCACTTTGCTGCCTTGAACTTCAGCTCATACTGGAGCTCCAGCATGTCTGGCAGAGCAGAGCTCAGAGGCAGAGTCACTTCATTCAAGGAATGATAGTCCACAGTCAATCTTCATTCTCCTTCAAATTTGCTCACAGGCCAAATAGGATTGTTGAAGGTGAGTGCGCCTTGCTGACCATCCCTTGGCTCTCCAGCTCACAGATCATCTTACGGATGGGAATCACAGCATCTCAAATTGTCCGGTACCGCTCGCAATGCACTGTTGAGGTGGCAATTAGTACTCGCTGCTCTTCCCCCTTCAGAAGTCCTACTGCAGATGGATTTTCTGTTAGTCCCGGCAAGGTGTTCAATTGCTTAACATTCTCTGTCTCCACAGCAGCTATCCCAAAAGCACACTTGAGTCTCTTTGGGCCTTTGAAATACCCACTTTGGAGGAAGTCTATGCCCAGAATGCATGGGGCCTCTGGGCCAGTCTCAATAGGATGTTTCTTCTACTCATTTCCAGTCAGGCTCAACTTCCACCAGGGTCAACTCCTGCGATCCCCCTGTCAGGCCAGTAATAGAAACAGCTTCTACCCCCACATGTTGCAATGGGATTAATGTGCACTGTGCACCAGTGTCGACCAAGGTCTCATGTTTTTCTGGTTCTGATGTGCCAGGCCAACAAATCCACACAGTCCAAAAGATGCAGTTTTCCCTGGTCTCTACCTGGTTAGAGGCAGGGCACCCCTAAGCCTGATTATCCTTCCTTCCCTAGGCATACATTTTAGAGGTTCCTTCAAGGGGATCGGACATGTCGTCTTCTGTTCCATCATACCTGGAAGTTCGGCTACAGGCAACTGGAGATGCTTCCTTTCTGGTAAAACTTCCTCTCTGAGTCTTGCCCTTCCGTCTTGCACCCATGCTGCCAGAGCAGTGGTGGGTTTTCCACCCCACTTCCTCATGTTTTCCCCTCAGTCACACAGGAAGCTCACCTCATGGGGTGTACCCTCCATCTCTAGCTGGGGGAAATCTGCGTCTGGTAACAGAACCTCTGGTCTGTAACGATGAGATTTGGACAAGGTCCTCTTTAATCTCCTTCCTGAGTTTCTGGTGAGTCTTTTCAATCCTATCTTCTACTTTCTGCATGTACTCTGACTAGTTTTTTACTACTGCTGAGATTCTGGCATGTGTTGGGCCATGCACGGTATCTGCATATGCCTGTAGCTTCTTTGCCATGGCAAGCACTGTCTCATCCCCCTCATTCCACTTCATCATTGCTAAAGCAGAAGCATATTCTTGTGGCCCAAGTTGTACGAGTTTTAGCCACATCACCGGTGTGCATTTTCCATGTCTGGACTCTTAATTGTTTGGTCAGCTGAGAAAGCAATCTCTACCACCACCAGGTCTTTCAAGCATTGAATCCCTTGTTCTATGGTCTTCCTAGGGGTTTGCTGCATATGGAGATCATCTGGGCTCAGGTATCTTTCCCTTACACTTCTCAAGAGCTGTATCCAGAAACTGAGAGGTTCAGGCCCCCTTGACATCCCTTGGTCAATACCCAGATCATGTAACAGGGATCCCAAATGCCTTGCTTCAGTACCACCTAGAATTGTAGTATCACCTGCAGCGTCCCTGATACGGATCAACCAACTTAATATAGATTCATCAGACTGTCAGGTGTAATCGTTTCTCAGGCCACAAAGGTCCTTCATGGACAGGGACTCCACAATGATTTCTGGTTCTAAATCTTCTACTGACTGTGAGGGTCCTGCCTCATCATCATCATCATCCACTGGGCAATTGGATTAGGTTTGTTGTTCTTATTGCTGGTTAAGAACAACTGCCATTGGCTTAGGGTCCCTGTCTGTTTTAGCTTCAGCCTGAGTGACTGGGGTGTCTGCTGATTTTCCTTCCTGCCCCTCAGGCCTTATCTGCTGCCCTACAGTATCTAACAGCATGCAATAACCATATGCCAGGGCCCAGCATATTGCAATGAGCTTTTTCTCATTCGAGTTGTCATTGCACTTCTTTTTCAGATATTTCCCCACTTCAGCTGGGTTCTGAATTTGTTCAGGGGGGACATTCCAAGCTATTGGGATGACACGTGATGGTCTGGCATGTGAGACAACACACCCAACAAACCTTCATTGATCATCAGCAAAACAGCCTGCTATATTGTTCAGAGCTTACTTTTATAGGCAATTCAAAACTCCTGGGTCTAGACAGCCAATTGGTCTAATCTTTATGCCCCCTAGACCTTGAACCAGTGAAATGCTTGCACCTTAGGAGTGATGTTATTGGTTGAAGCCTCTGTCAGCCAGCCCAGGAGCTGGTTTATGAAACTGGGCTGGATTTCTTATTTATAACCGGATTAATGCTCAGTACAAGTCAGCTTGTACTGAAACACTGGGGCAGAGAATTCCTTTAGGGTTTGGCCAATGTCCTCCCATTCCCTACACCACTCAGGATTTTCCATGCCTGGGGCAGGTGTCTGCACAGCCCCTCTGGAAATCTCAGCCCTCATTCTAGACAAGTTGCAGACCGTATAGAGGAAGCCTACTAGATAAAATACCAGGAAGGTGGTATCTTTAACATGCAGGAGAAACTGAGCATTCTCAAAAGGTGATGTACCAGATTTAAAGGGGAAGAAGGAGGTGAAAGGCTGGGAAACCTCATCCCCTGCTTCTCCTCTAACAGACTGAGTGTAATTACTAAGAAACCCCCAAAGCAGGCCACCGCGACTAAGACAGAGAAACTAAAGACCATACACATTTTCAACAACTCCCAGTAGCTCTGTTAACCTTCTATAAATCATTATCACCAAGCACATTAGTATAGCAAGCCTGATTCACACCTCTGTGTCACAATCCACTGGGACAAGAGAGGTTGTGATAGTTCGATAGTTCGTTTCCAGATCCCAAAAGTGCAAAAGACCAACAGCAGGGGACTGTCAGTTTAATCACAACAAATACACCTTTATTGAGGGCCAACAGCAAATGCGATAGAGGGATCAGAAAAGAAAATAAAGGATAGAAAGAAAAAGAGGGGAAGGAAAATATAGCTACCGAGATGGAATCCTCATGGTCCAGCCACATAGATTCTCTGTCGTCCGTGGGGGTTCACCAAAGTTGTCTCAAAAGTTGCAGTTTATATAGTCTCAACCTAAAGCGAGTGGCATCTGGTCAAAAGGTGGGGAAGATTCATGGGCCATTGTGCTGAGATCCCTTGGTCTGTGAGACAGGTGCGAGCATGCAAGGACAAGCCACTGCTTGTCAGAACTTGTGAGGCAGGTGCAAGCATGTAAGTACAAGCCACCATTTATCAGAACTTGTTCTAAGCAGTGTTCTGTGAAGGTGCAGCGAGCACACCTGCAAACAGTCACTTGGCATAACATCCAGAAAACGTCCACCAAATGAAGGAAACTTCAGACCGTCTCTTACACCCTGCCCTGTAAAAGTTACATGCCAGGGACAAAATTTGTTCTATCTGTGGATAGGCAAACAGGCCTAGGGGCCAGAGAGACATTATTACCTCAAACCACATGGTGACTACTGACTGCTATACACAAATACAAAGTGATTAAAACCGGAATGTAATTATTACTGGGGGTTTTTTTCACTTTCTCCAGCCCCATATAAATAGGGAGCCAAATTTTTTGTCTCAGCTTTAGACAAATTAGGTGGAAACGCCCTGAAATGAACGTGTCCTCTAAAGAAAGGTAGGTTTCAGCAGCTCCGCCCCCACAAGTTCAAAAGGAATTTCTTGTAAAAAAGTGAAAAACCTCTGTTTATTTGACAAGTGGAGTGCACACCGGCATGGAGGAAAAAGAAATGAATGAATAATGTTAGTTAATAAACCTTCTCATTACAGAGAAAAAGCTGGTGGATCTTTAGAGTCCTGTTCAACTTCTACAGAGGTCCAGAGATGGGATGTGGCATCCCATAAGCCTCCCTTCCCAGCCACAGTGTGGGGCTCCCAGCCATGTTCTGGTGTTTCAGACTGGAGCAAAGCTGAACAGTTCCAGAAGAAGAAGCCACAGTCCTAGGAAAACCTTGCCTCAGCTAACAAACAAGAAGCTAGATAAAAGCAAAGACACAAGGCTCCCAGCCGCACAGCAGAGAGAACTGCAGGAGTCTCTGAACTGAACACAAACTCTGTGCCAAAGAATTTCCCCCAGCTTCCCCCTCCTTTGAGCTTAAAGTTACGGGACCTGTGTCTGGGTATAAAGCAGACGATAGGGGATACAGTCTCATAACATCACCCCAGGACACCAGTAAATCCATGTTGCTGCTATTTCATTTACAAATCAGTTGTTTGCCTGCATATTGTTAGTTGATTTTTAACTGCTGTATGACAAATTTTTGGTAGCTTTCTTGTAACAATGGAGATAAATGAGTTAAATGTCGTTGTATATCAAACTATTAAAGGAACACTCAACTCTCACTTGAGTTCTATTACATTTAGGTTCTGTTATTTTAAGTTCTGTAAAGTTTAAGTGATGTTCAGTTCTGTTAAGCTTAAGTGTTGTTAAATTTAAGTGATGTTAGCTTTACGTTCTATTAATTTGAAGTTCTGTTACAGTCAAGTTCTACTAAGTTTAGGCTCCTAAATTTAAGTTCTGTTAAGTTTAATTTCTGTCGAGTTTAAATGTTGCTAAGTTTAAGCAAAGTTATGTTTAAGTGTTGTTCAGTTTATGTTCTGTTATTCTAAGTTCTTTTAAGATCAATTTCTATGCAGTTCCAGTTATGTTAACTTCAATTTCTGTTCAGTGCACTTTCTGTTATGTTTAAGTGATGTTAAGTTTCAGTGGCAGTAAGTTTAAGTTCTGTTGAAATCTGCTCATTTAAATTACAAGATACAGTTCTTTTTTTATAGAGATAAGGTGAAACCAACTGAAGCAATTATGATGGGGAATTGGTAAGCAACTGTTTAAGAATATAAAATAAGTTGTGTAAGGGCATGTGAAGATGCAGTTTATTAGATCCTTAATTTAATCCAAGATTCTATGGGTATAAATGTTCTGCCTTGGTCAATTAACATACAATCTTTGTTGCTTTATGTTCCATAGGTAGCACTGATGAACGAGTAACAATTCCAAATTATAGTTGTTATTAATTGTAAGCTGTTTAGTGCTTTTTTTCCTGTTTTTATTTTGCTTTATTGCCATATATGCATAGATGTGTGGAAAAATCTTATCTCGACTTCTTAGGACATTTACTGTTGCTGTATTAATGATTCTTAATATGTTTTTAATGTCATAGCATGAATTCACTAACTTTTTATAGCAGGCATTGTCCATAAGATATTATTTGATGTTACACATATGCATTCCTTTGGTTGTTTGCAGTTTGGTAATGGTACCATTGACTACTTAGCTAAGGATGAATTACAAAGCCGGCTGCTTTACAAACTTTCACATAAGGTTGCATAGCTACCTGCAAGATGTATATAATTTTAAGAAACTTTCTCAACTGCTATTAATAGAGGTTTTCTTGTAGGATATGTTAGGGAAACCCTTCCAGTTAAGGCCTTGGCTCTGGCTAAGCCCTGGCTCTAACTGGTCAGAAGTATGCCAACAGACCCAGGTGTTTCTGCACTAAAAATGCAATCAGGTCACTTTGACTTGCTGATTTGGACTGTTTTGGCATGAGAGTACATGAACTCTTCACACAAAAAACAAAGGAAGGGGGAGATGTTTCATATAGGAAAAACCTTATAAAATAAGGGCCTTGTTACCTTTGTAAAATCATGGCTCAGGCCTGCTACTTCAGCTAAGTAGAAGAGGACTATGGGAATGTGACTCAGCTGAATTAGAGGTAGAAAAACAAGTGATATAACCATTACATGTTCACATCATGGTGTATGGTGGTTGGTTGAATTACATTTGTTGTGCTTAAATGGAATGTATATGATAACAGGCTAACTGCTGTAAAAGGCCTGTTTTTTGCAATAAAAGGCTCTCCTTTACACCTGCCTGGGGATTCTGTGTCACTCTACTTTTCTCAAAGATAAAAATTAAGAAAATATTTGTCATGCACTTGCACTGTGTTTAAAATCTGCTTGCCAATGGCAGGAACAAACGATAAAAGAAAATTACAAACTAAAAAAAACAGCTAAAAGAATACAAGGAAAAAACAAAAAGCTTGGAAGGAAATTTAGAATCAGCATTATTAAAAAAGCCCAAATCTTTGGATTCTGAAGATATTCCAAAGTTAATAACATCACCTGAGGATGGGGATGGTAATATTCAGAAAACCTCTGACAATATTAGTGATGAAAATGTTGAATTGGATTCTGACAAAAGCACAGAACCTCTTAAAGAGCAAGAAATTCCAGAAATTGAATATCTGTGGAGAATTTGTTTCACTGGGGAAAATGGGATATTACTGGATGGCTTGCAAAGTTTCGGGTTCTTGAGTGTCAGTGTCCTTTTGCACCTTGTGTTGGAAGGATGAAAGTTTGACAAGAAAGTCTCACAGATGTGTATGCTTGGCAGAAAGATTTTTGAATGTAGAATCAGAAAGAAATAGAGATGGAAGCAAGTTTTGATATAGAAGAATAATAGATATGTAAATTGACAATTGCTGAGCCAGTCTGACTGGATAACTAAGAAGGCAAAGGGTATGTTAGAATGTGTTTTTATGGTTTAGAGTAAAGGATAAACCCACTTCAAGCAAGATGTTTTTACCCAGCAGAAAGATATCACAGGCAAACAAGACTGCCGATGTTGCAAGTAGAAAAAAAGTCTCAGAATTTCCCACTGCAAGAAAACTGAAAAACAACTTCTGGCTTAAACTGTAACATACTAACTTTTAGCGATTGGAGAATAGTAACATGAATATGGCAATTACAGTAGTTATGATAGGCTATAGGTAAAATATTGGAATAGGAATCCCAATATTACCAGTTAGATGGTGCCTGGGCCAGTTCTGACCCTCGCTGGTGGGCCAAAGGCGGCACTGTGGTGTATATCACCCCAGAGATACCTTGGCTGCTGGAGATTGCAGCAGGGCACTGAACAAGTCCAGGCTTGTCAGGAACTCCGTTTACCTCAGGAGAGAGAGCTTCTGGCGATGGTGAAGAGAGAAAGGAGAGGATTCCGCTGGAGGGTTTAATGCCAGATGTTTATTCCATGGTTACAGAGGTCTGAACCGGGGCAACTGCTCCAACAGAATACCGGCCGCATGGTCTGATTAACCTTTTAAGCTCAGGGACAGGGGAAGGGGAGGGGACAGGTGAGCTACCAACCAGGTGAAAGGGGCAGGGTCTCAAGGGACTAGGATGACACTTAGACAGGCCAATGACCTCTGGGCATAGGGGCATCTTTTGAACTTGACCAACCACACGATGACCTTCCTGGAAGTTAAGCCTGATTGACAGGACTCACTCAGCAAGGGGGCGAGGGAGAAGGGAGAGAGGTATAGGCACACCTGGGAAGGGACCCGGAAGTTTAAAACAGGACATTGCAACACACCGCAACATCTCCCCCTAGTTTTGTTTAAAAAGAAGAGGACTGGGTTTGTGGTGCAGAATGCTTGCAAACCATGGTTGGTAAATCGGTTCTTCCTCTACAGGAGGGTCAGTGTTTTCCACTGAGGCTACCAGGTCATCCATTGGAGCACTGAGGGCTTCCAAATGGTAAACCTCAGGAGGGGGGGATGAGCTTGAAATTAACTTGAGAACCATGCGTTTGATTAGTCCAAAACCAATGCTAACAACTACAATAACTATAACTGAAATAAACAGCACTAAAAACACCGTTTTCAGAATAGATCCCAACCAGCCCGCGAGTCCCCAGCCTTTGAACAGTCCATTCAGCCCATTGTCAGTTTCTCTGTTGATGTCCGAGAACCTTTGTCAAGGTAGTCCATATGTGGTTTGGGCTGCGGTACTATGTAGGAGATCGCAGGTGGGATGATCACGAGTAGGACGAGAAGCAGGCTCGGTCTCATGGCGTCTCGAGGCTACACACGAACAGTGGGATCTAAACTGGTACAAGAACTTGAAACAAACATATATTACAAACTATTCCAGATAGGAGGCTTAAATGGAATTTCCTCCAGAGAACGCGTGCGGCGTTTTCTTCTCCAGGCAGCGTGAGCAACCTGGGGTGCTTCTGCAGATTGCTCTGAGACTTTGGGAACATAGGGCTTTACCCATTTGGAAGGAACCCACCTTAAACCATAGGGGGTGGACACACAGGCGTATCCACGTCCCCAAGTAACCAATTTGTAAGGTCCCACCATTTTCCAAGTCTCAGGGTCCTTTACTAAAACCGGAGGTTTTTCTTTCATCAACCTGTGACTGCTGCCCCCAAAGTGGCGTAGGATGGGTGGGTTCAGGCTGTCAAAAGAACAATTCAGAAAATTGATTGTGAATAATGCCCTGGATAACCGCATGTGGGGAGGTTCTACCTTCAGAACCTGTTGTTGCTGGTCCAGGACCCTTTTAATATCACAGTGAGTTCTTTCTACAATGGCTTGACCTGTAGGGGAGTGGGGGATGCCAGTTTTGTACTCTACTCCCCATTGCTGCAGGAAGCTCTCGAATTCCTTGAATTTATAAACAGGTCCATTATCAGTTTTCAGCTCCTTGGCGATGCCCCTGAAAGAAAAAGCCTGTAAGAGGTGCCTAATAGCATCAATAGATGATTCTCCTGTGTGGGCAGAAGCATAGACCGCTCCAGAAAAGGTATCTACACTAATATGAACATATTTCTGCCATCCAAAAGACTGTATGTGTGTTACATATGTTTGCCACAGTTCACAACTGTTCAGTCCCCTTGGGTTTGCTCCCGTACTCACTGTAGGGAGTGCATGTTGTTGGCTATTTGGGCACGTGGCCACAATTGCTTTGGCCTGTTCTCGAGTGATGTTAAACTGACGAACCAGGCCAGGTGCATTTTGGTGGAAAAGCTGGTGGCTGATTTTTGCCTGTTCAAAAACATTTGGGAGAGTGGCCATCACTGCAGGTGCAGCAAGAGCATCTGCCCTTCTGTTGCCTTCAGTGATAAACCCTGGCAAGTCAGTGTGTGACCTGACATGCATCACATAAAATGGTTACTCTCGGTGAGTGACTAACTTTACCAGTTTTGAGAGCAATTCAAAAAGTGCGATGTTAGATACATCTTGCAGTATTGCTTGATCTGCTCTGGATACTACTCCTGCCACGTATGCAGAGTCTGTAATAAGATTAAATGGTTCTGAGAACCTTTCAAAAGCCCTAACAACCGCAGCCAATTCAGCAACCTGAGGTGAACCTTCCACCTCAGCAATGTCCGTCTCCCACTGCTGGGTTTGAGGATCCTTCCAAGTCATAACGGACTTGTGGGACCTCCCGGACGCATCTGTAAAGACAGTTAGAGCCCTTTTTAAAGGTCTCCTACTTAGAGCAGTTCTTAATTTTAAAGTAAATTGAACATCTTGTTCAAACAATTTGTGAGCGGGCCGTGCTACCGAAAATTTGTCCTGAGTAGGAATCCAGAGCAAACTGCAACACTTCATTTTCTTGAAACAATTGTTCCAGTATTATCATAGTATTTTGACCTGATTTTAACTCAACTGGAATGTGAATGCACTTAAAATCACATCCTGCTAACTCCCTGATCCGGGTCCTTGCTTTCCGGATCAGTTCTGCTACCAGCTCTTGAGGCTTTGTCAGTCTCTTGGACCTTTTGTGACTGAGGAAAACCCATTCTATGATCAAGAGAGAGTCCCTCTGGTCCCGGTCCTTTTTTGGTGTGTTCTTTGCCTTAGGTGTTTGTTTTTCCTCCCACTGGAAAATAATTCTATGGAGGTGTGGCAACTTACCTAGGATGATAAATTTGAATGGCAGGTCAGGCCGGCATCGGTGGGCCTGTCTTGTGGACATTGCAATCTGAACCTTTTCTAGAGCTTTCTGTGCCTCTGGGGTAATAGACCTAGGAGCACCTGGGTCCTCTCCCCCTTTTAATAAATTGAAAAGAGGGGCAAGGTCTTCATTAGTCAGACCAAGCCACGGTCTTACCCAATTCAAAGACCCACACAACTTGTGGACATCCGCAAGGGTCTTGATCCTTGGATTGATTTCTAGTTTTTGAGGAACAATGGTCCTATTTCCAATTTCTAAGCCCAAATACTTCTAAGGTGGCATCTTTTGAATTTTCTTTTCCTGGAGCTCGAACCCTGCAACAATCAATGCATCGATCGTTAGGTCAAGCGCATGTGTGAGTAAATCATCATTGGGGGCACACACATGGATATCATCCATATAATGATAGATGATGGCCTTCTCTGCGGCTGCACGCACTGGGGAAAGCAGGGAAGAGACATACCACTGGCAGATTGCTGGAGATACCTTTAATCCCTGAGGAAGAACGGTCCAATGGTACCTTTTCATAGGAGCTTCTAAATTGATAGAAGGGACTGAGAATGCAAAACGCGGTGCATCAGCAGGGTGCAATGGGATTTGGAAAAAACAATCTTTAATATAAATAACAGCTAATTTCCAATCTTGGGGAAGCATTGTTGGGGATGGCATACCAGGTTGTGGAGAACCCATATCTTCAATTACATTATTAATTTGTGGGAGGTCACAGAGGAGTCGCCACCTCTTTTTGTCAGCTTTTTGGATGACAAACACTGGAGAGTTCCATGGGGACATGATCTCCACAATGTGGCCCTTTCTTAGTTTCTCTTCTACTAGTTCTTCAAGCACCTTTATTTTTTGTTTACTGAGTGGCCACTGTTTCACATCAACTGGTTTGTCTGTTTTCCACTTCAGTTTTTGGGTGGGGCGCTGTTGTTCAATGACTGCTGCACAAAAATGCTGTGGAGAGTCTGGAATATCAATTGTGACACCCCACTGGGCCATTAAATCTCTCCCTAACAAAGGTTCTGAATAATCTAACACAAATGGACGGATATTTGCCAATTGTCCGTTTGGACCCTCAAATTGAATAATGCTTTTGGATTGGCTAGCCAATTGCAGACCTCCTACACCTCGAAGGTGACCAGCAACATTTTGTAAAGGCCAATGTGCTGGCCAGTCTTGTACTGGAATCACTGTGCAGTCTGCACCTGTGTCTACAAGCATCTCAATGCGTTAAGACTCCCCACCCCCACTGACATTGCACCACAATTTGGGTTTCTCTTTCCCAATCACTTGGACTCGGGCGACTGTGGGCCCTTGTTTTTCGATATTTTCAGGTAAAGATGGCACAGGGATAGCTTGAGCAACAATTTGTCCCTTGGGAAGAAACAGGGGTGGGTGGAAACAATGCAGGCCGAGAACAAATTGCTTGGGATCTGATGTTGTCATTCCCGGAGCAATTTCGATCTCTTGTGGTGTGTGTTTGGTGTCCCCAATGACGATGTACTTACAACGAATTAGGTTCCAAGTACCCTTCTGTTCAGGATTTACAGAGACAAAATGGCAGTCAGTGTCCTTCAGGTGGAGTGACTCTGTCAGCTGCAACCTGTAAGGCTCATTGACAGAAGATGTGGTTAATACAGGATCACTTAAATCATAACAAAAGTTATTTTGTTTCACTTTCAACAGTGGACCAGCAGACTTGGTCTTTGAAGCACCTGCTTCACTTACACAAATGTTAATATTATCAGGTGCTTGATTTGTTTTGCTACCCTTATTCTCTTTGCCTGCTCTTTTTATGTCTGCACGCCTGGCAGGCTGGCGCTTTATTTTCAGTTTTTTTGTTGTTGACCCCCAGGGAGGGCTTGTAGTTCTCCTCCCCTGCCATTTCTAAATTCATCAAATTCCCTTTTCAGGGGGCACTGGTTACTCCAGTGTCCTAGCTTATTACAAAGCAGGCATGGTTTAGTGGGCTCAACCATTGCTGGTCTCCGCTGCTGCCCAGGGTACTGCTGTGCTGAGGGAAAGGGTGCAGGGCTGGCAACAGCGACATGCTGAGGTGGTCTTGGCAGCAGCCTTGGTCTGGTGTCTTCAGCCACAGTCATCAGAGGCACTTTCCTGTTACAGACTAAAAGCATATCTTTTAGTGTAGGGGGAGGTTCTATAGGAAGGCTCAGGATTGCCGCTCGACACTGTTCATTTGCATTTGTAAATGCTATTTCCTCTAAAATTGCTTCCCTAGCATTTTCCTTTTTAACCTGTATTTCAATGGCTCTAGTTAGCCTTTCTACAAATTTTAAAAAAGGCTCTGATGGTAGCTCTTTAATTTTACTATAGGGCTCAAAAGGCCCCTCAGGTTGGAGGGAAAAGAATGCTTTTTCAGCTGCTTCTTTTACTTTCTCGAGTGTTTCTGCAGGAATTGCAGTAGCTTGGATAGAGGGTGAAGGCCATTGACCCTCACCACAGAGGTGCTCAATGGTGATAGGGTTACCACTGTTGTCTTTCGCTGTGTTTGGATCAGCCTGTAAGCCTGGGAGAGCATCTTTTAGCAGTTGTTTCAATGCTGATTCCCATAATTTGAATTCCGTGGAGGTCATGAGACATGAAAAAAGCAGTTTTAAATCATGTGGAATCACAACAATCCTACCTAATTCAGAATTTAAAAGGCCACGGAAATATGGACTGTGTGGACCATATTCCTTATGAGATTTACAGATCTCTCTAATCAATTTTCGTCCAAAAGAACTCCAATTAGCAGTTGGAGCTCCCCCTCCCTGAGCTGCAGGCTGAAAGGTAACAGGAGCTAGTGACAACATGGGGCTATGCACTGAATCTGCTGTTCCCTGCTCTGTATCCCTTGAAACGGAAGCATTGGGATCACAGCTACAGGTTTGGGGACAGGCAGTGGGTGTGTCCCCACCGTGGGAACCCAGGGAGGGGGCGGGGACAGGGAGCCAGCAAGGGGCAGGGCAACCGTGGGAACAAGGGGCGGGGCCAAGGGGCTGGCAGGGGGCGGGGACGCCTGGTGACATCACGTCAGCAGACGCCCCCTGGGAGGAGTAGAGGGGCGGAGCTGAGGGTACTGCAGGAAAGGGGGGGGAAGGGGGGAAGGGGTCACAAGGAACAGGAGGAGAGGGGGATGGGGCAGGAATTTTGGGATGCCTAAGAGAATTTTGGGAAGAAGAAGACCAGGTTTGGGAAGATGCCACGTGGCATCCACCATTTTGCGGACCCCCTAGGGACTGGGGGCCATTTTGGACATCACTGCTCTCTGGAAAGCTAACACGCGCTCTGGGTTTCAGAGCAGGGGACACAGGGGATTGGGAAAGCCATGCAGCCTGGCCAGGGCTTTGTGAACAAAACAACTCAGGCATTCTTGCACACTCTGGGAGCAGACTTCCCAATAAGTGTGCTCTCTTTAAAATACCAAGTTTTGGGGAAAGAGGTTTAGGGGTTTTAGAGCTAGGAGAGGGAGAAACAGGGAGAGCAGAGGTACATGGCTTTACATTTGGCTTTTTCTCCATTTCCTTTTGTTTGAGCAATGCTGTTCGAATTTGTAAACTCCAGAACACAAATTTAGCTGAGGGTGATTTGCCCAATTGTCCTAAGGTTATCAATTCATTCCCAACTTTATCCCAGAATTGAATATTGTGGATTTCTTCAGGGGAAATGTTTGGGAACTGCAGAAAAAGCCATCTTATAAACTGTTTCAATTTTCCTTTAGAGAATTTCACATTACCATTGACTAAAATGCTAACAATATTACAATACACTCCCCTTTGTACAATGCTAAGTTTGGAACCCATGTTAGATGTAAAAAGCAAAGTACTTAATCCCGCCTGACCAAAAACAAAGCTAAAATCAGTTACCAATTTCTAAAAAAAACCCCACAGATAGAAAGCGATAACGAGCAGACAAAAGCTTCACAATGCAGCTGTATATACTGCTTTTAACATTCCCGGGCAGCAGCAACAGGGCACGCCCTGCCGAACTGAGGCAGAAACAAAGCCTCTCCCACCGTGGAATGCAGCCCCCCCGCGGAGCAGAGAGAGCAGCCACTCCACGTGGCAAGCCGAAACCGGGGCCCCCGCACGGCGTGTGCAAAGAGCACTCCCCACCCTGCACCGAGAGAGATCCCCCGGCCACGTGGAAAGAGAGCCCCCCCTCCCCCCACAGAGAGAGAAACAGAGTCCTCCGCGGAGCAGAGAGCCAAGAGCCCCCCCTCCCCCGCACAGAGAAAGAGAGAGAGTCTCCCGACCACGTGTAGAGAGCCGAGCACGCTGCCGAGCTGGGGGGAAGGGCAGAGAGCGATCCCGCTCCGGCGCGAATTCCAAAAGACAGTGAAACAGGCGGCATAAAGCTAAAGCTAGAACGCTCCCGTCTGTGGGGCTGCGCAGCCAAAAATGCAAAGGTAAAAAGGAACAGAACTCACGGCAGAGTCTGTTTTTGAGCTTCTGCTCTACCGAAAGCAGAGATACTCACGTGAAATGGAAGCTGTAGGTGGCTGGGTACAGGCTGGTCTCCTCACCGGAAAAGGACCTCTCTCTGGGCAAGAGAGGCTACCCTCTTCTTCCTCTGGAAAATCTGCTCACCACAATGGAGCTGGGCTTTCCAGAGGTGCCGAACAGTCCACGAAACTTCTTCTGGGAATATTCCCAAAGTCTCTAGCTGAGGGCAATGCAACCAAAGCCCTTCCAGCTGGATGCACGGCTGCCAAAAGCTTCTCTGAGGTGCTACGAGTCTGTTCTCGGGCTGCGGAGTCGCTTTGCCCACCCAGGGACGCCAATATATATTGGAATAGGAATCCCAATATTACCAGTTAGATGGTGCCTGGGCCAGTTCTGACCCTCGCTGGTGGGCCAAAGGCGGCACTGTGGTGTATATCACCCCAGAGATACCTTGGCTGCTGGAGATTGCAGCAGGGCACTGAACAAGTCCAGGCTTGTCAGGAACTCCGTTTACCTCAGGAGAGAGAGCTTCTGGCGATGGTGAAGAGAGAAAGGAGAGGATTCCGCTGGAGGGTTTAATGCCAGATGTTTATTCCATGGTTACAGAGGTCTGAACCGGGGCAACTGCTCCAACAGAATACCGGCCGCATGGTCTGATTAACCTTTTAAGCTCAGGGACAGGGGAAGGGGAGGGGACAGGTGAGCTACCAACCAGGTGAAAGGGGCAGGGTCTCAAGGGACTAGGATGACACTTAGACAGGCCAATGACCTCTGGGCATAGGAGCATCTTTTGAACTTGACCAACCACACGACGACCTTCCTGGAAGTTAAGCCTGATTGACAGGGCACACTCAGCAGGGGGCGAGGGGGAAGGGAGAGAGATATAGGCACACCTGGGAAGGGACCCGGAAGTATAAACAGGACATTGCAACACACCGCAACAGTAAAAGTAAAGTTATTGATTGGTTCTTCTGTTTTAAGATGCTCAGCAAAGAAAAGTATAAAATGCATTGGAACCAAAATTAAACGGTCTTCAGACTTGCCTGCAGCTGGAGATGACAGCTGTAGGCACAGGCTCTTTCGCCCATGACCCTGGACTGCTGTAACATTTTGGATACAATAAAATGCATTTTGAAGAGCCACCCGGAGTCCCGCATCTCTTGTTTCAGCTCTTACAACCTTGGACTAGACCTTTCTGATGAACCCTATTCAATAACCAGAAGAATTGCATGTTGGGCCGGAGGAATAAATATGGAAAGAGGGGAACCTGCATCAACCCCTATGCAGTCAAGTAAGGATATCTCTGCTGCTGCTACAAAAACCACCTGTTTGCAGGCAATACACAAACGTGCAGATGGAGATATCCCAACCCCTGCAGAGATGAATATTAATGTATTTAAGATCTTTGCTGAGACAGCCTCCAACTGTGCTAAGAGATTTTTTAATGGGGAGACAGGATGAAGTCGGGAGATGTGGTGAGTAGTGAGGCTTTGCACAGCTCACAAACCCTGAGAAGACTGGTCCCTACATGGGGAAAATTCCCTACAAGAAAAATGGACTGGGAATATCACAAAAGAAGGCCAAGTACCAAAATGCAGAAACCCCATAAGAAATGGGTGAGAACTGTTGTACATAACCCACCCGAGAGAAATGCATTATAGAGAACTGCCTTAACTTTGAAATACTGAGAGGTGCTTTCCAGGCAGTGAGGGAAAAAAGCAGCAAATTCAAACCTGAACCTGTTACAGAAAAAAACTCACTCCCGATTCTTTGCAACACAGCAGGGAGAGAAAACCTATGCACAGGGCTGTCATGGTTTGATGCTGGCACAATGCCAGTGCCCCCATGAAAAATACATTCTCCCTGGTTTCTGCTGTGTGATGTGACCAGGAATAAGCAAAGCAGGCCCCCACTTAAAAATAAAGAAAACTTTATTAACTAAACTACAACTCTAAGTAAAAAGAAACACACAGGGAAAATGAAAACCTTCCAAAAACATTTCCTTCTCCCCCCACCAAATTTCCAATACATCTATCCCCCAAATCACCAACTCTCAGTCCATCACCATCCTTTGGATAATCGATTCTCAGTTCATCAAGAGGAGAGGAGTCCTTGTGCCATAGGCTTCCCCAGGAAACACTGTTGAAACCTCGTGTGCTTCCAATGTCACTCGTGGCATCTCCTGGAGAACATCTGCCATCGTGACCTCTTCCTTCCATGTCCAGTGCTCTCACCACTGCACATGGACCAGAGCTGCTTCTAGGGTTGTCCTTTTAAGGATGCTTTGTCCCATTCCAAAAAGAGCACAGTCTCACCTTTGGGACACCTGTCCCCCCAAATTTCACCCCCTGGGGCCGAGGGGTCTCAGCACTGAACCCTCTTGGCTCTGAGCCATCGCCTCCCCCTGGATGCAGTCTCTGTATCACAAGGAACATGGTTCTGTCCATGGCTATAATGAGAAGAGTCCAGCTAAAGCCACTCCATCCTCCCTTCCCACCTAAGATTCTTCTCTACTCTTCTGACATCTTTCACTTTCCCAGACCTTCACACTTGCACATTTCCTTCTTCCATTTCATCTCTATCTCTTTTCTAGGAAAGGTTAATGTTCTGCAAAGTTTTCATTGTCCAAAAAAGGGTTAAAAGCTCGGTCTGTGCCCACCCAAAGCTCCCACAGCAGCCGGACACCTTCTCGCTGCACCCCCCCTTCTTCTCCTTCTCCGCTGTGCTGCCGGCACATGTTATCAAGTTTCAAGGTAGCAGTCACAGGCACAGGCTGTACTCTCTCCTGGGAGGGGGGCGGGGGGGGGCTTGCTGCCCGATGCCTCCTGGTGCTTCTGCCACCCTTCCATCCTCAGGGCCTCTTCACCTCCCATCTCTGTCCAAGGCCCAGGCCTACCTCACCCGGCCGCACGGCTTCCCCTCCCCCGCCCAGCCGGCAGCAGCTGGGCCAGGGGAAGGATCCGAACTCTTTCCCTGCCGGAACCCAAGAGAAGGTTTCCTGGGAATGCTCTGCTTTTAACCCCTGTGTTCTCAGAGGCGTATCCATGCCCTCAGTGGCCACACCAGGTGACAATATTCAAATCTGAGCACCCATTGGTGTGACCACAGCATCCCAAAAAACTTACTTCCTCTCAAACCACGACAAGGGCAAACTTTGCTTTGCCAACACATTCCTGCAATTCAATAGCTTTCTGACAACCCCTATTATTTATATAGCTGTAGTAGCAGAAAGACAGCCTTTGAAATTTGTAATTAGCACTGGAACTTAAAATCTCTTTGATTCCTCCTACAGAAGCCAAAAAACTAAACTTAAGTTTTAAACATTGAAATTGAAATTGTTTAGCTGACTTTAATGAAATGTGTTATCCCTTGCACTGGTAAAATCTGTTTTGATGGAATTAAAAATTTAGAACCAAAAGCATTATATTTAAAATGCATTCTGCTTACAGTTCTCCTGTTTGACTAATGAAAAAAGACAAACAGGAACTGGCATTTAACAAATTATTATCAAAGCTTAGTCCTAACATGGGACATTTCATTGTAGCAGTTACAAATACTGATACACTGCAGAATGGCAGTTTTCATGTTAGCTGCCTTTGGCTAAGTACCAAATTCCCTCTATAAAGGTGAAATTCCTGGGAACTGGTAACTGGCAGACCAAGCTGTAATTACAAAAGTAGATCTCATATCTAACCTCACTACTAAAAAAGAACTTAAAAAAAATCATTGTGTTAGTTTGAAAACAAACCATTGGGAGATTCAAAGTCAGAACTACAATTTAATAGCAAAATTAAGGCAGAAAAACAATCTGACACCCTGTCAGGCAGGATGCTGGTAGCAGTCTGATTAAATGGTGGCTGCAGTCCTCCTGAAATGATAGATGTGGTTCTGTTGAAGAAGTGATTCTGTAGAAGGGTCTGGTCTTCCTCTGAAGGTCCAGTGGTGGTTATGTAGCTCTTGTTCTCTGGGAATCCAGTAGGTAAGGCTGCTCATGGTGTTCCAAAACTCAGACTGTATCCAGGTAGGAATTCTTGGCTCCTCCCCCTGGGCAGAGCATTTCACAATGGGATGATCTAATTGTATGAGTTATGCATTGATGCTTAATGACCCATTAGCAAAAGATAGCCCCTAGAAGAAGTTATGAGGGATGGGTCAAGGAAGAGATAAAGAACACGATCTCATCTGTTTTTAACAGCTTGTAAAGAGGGTGATAGAATACATACTTTAGTTACATGTTACGCTATAACCTAAGGCAATTGTGGATTCTTTGGGATACTGGAAAAATTATGTTCATAGATTTTTTGTAATAGCAAGACCGTTGTACACATTAATGAGAAAAAAACAAAATTGGAAATGGCTTGACAGCCACAAACAGTGTTTGCAAATTATAATAGAAGGACTGAAAACATATCAATCACTTAGGCCAGTTCACCCCTGTGATCCTATAATAGCTGAATGGGGTTTTGCTGAATATGGAATTTATTGTAATATGTTTCACAAAGTGACACATGAATCAAAATGACCATTTGGATTCAGTTCCACAGTGACAAAAAAGACACTGAAAAGAGATACACTGATTGGGAAAAGGGATTATTATCTCTGACTGTCTTGGTTTAAAAAGACAGGTGTCCGCTAAGGAAGGCAGGAGCCTTCCTTGAAATGGAAAGTGTAAACCCCGTCCCTCCGAATGATTATAATTTTGAAATTAAAGGGCTCTCAGGCAAAGATATGGGAATAGGAATAACAGTTCTTTACTAGGAAAATTAAAAATACAAATGCAATAGTACAAAAAAAAAGAAAACAAACCACTGATAAGAGTCAGAATACCACCTGACACCCTGCTGGTCAGGGTGGTGGTAGTGGTCCGATTAAATGGTGGCTGCAGTCCTCCTGGAGTGACAGGTGTGGTTCTGTTGAAGCAGCGAACCTGTAGAAGGGTGTAGTTTTCCTCTGAAGGCGCAGTGGTGGTGTAGATGAAGCTGGTCATCCTCTGAATATCCAGTGGAGAAGAAAGCTACTCCTTTGGGAATCCAGTGGGAAAAAGCTTCCTGTGGTGTTCCAAGTCTCAGATTACATCCCGGTAGGAATTCTTGGCTCCTTCCTCTGGATGGAGCATCTCACAATATGATGATATAATTTTATCAGTCATGCAGTGAGACTCAAAGGCCCGTTAACAGAAGACATCTCCCTGGAGGGAGGATTGGTTGTGAAAAAGATAAAGAAAACTGCCCAATTAACAGAAGATAACTGTCCCACCTCTTACAGATGGGAATAGAATACACACCCAGCTAGACCTTGCAACCTGAGACACTGACTTTAGCTCTCAAAGAACTAAAAAAAAATTCAACCGCAGCAGCCTGCAAGAAATCCAAAACCCATCCAATCTGCTAGCCAGCATTAGGAAAGGCCGTACTCCGCCGGAGGAAATTGCACAGTGACCCACAGTTCACAAATGGTATGCATATGACTCAGGGGTCACAGATCAGATGGATGTTACAGATAACAGCTACTCCATAAATGTTAACATGACAAAACCTAACCTATCTTGGATGCCCCTGCATCCACTTCAGACTGAAGTTGGGGATGTCTGATTCACTGATGCCTCAGCCAAACACATTGATGGTAACTGGTAGTAAAGTGAAGTTGCTTTTAAAACAGGAATGGAAATGGTAGAAGGGATGATGGAAAGTGCACAGGTAAGAGAATTAAAAGCTGTATTGCTGGTAGTAATGTCAAAAGCTAGGATGGTGTCTTGGTTTGAAAGACAGACGTCTGCTAAGGAAGGCAGGAGCCTCTCTTGGAATGGAAAATGTAAACCTCTTTGCTCCAAATTATTATAATTTTGAAATTAAGGGTCTCTGAGGCAAAGATAGGAGGTTAGGAATAGCAGTTCTTTACTAGTATGTATAATAAAGCAAACCAACAACAACTACGGCATTAACAACAAACAGAACCACAAACCCAGTAACAGCCTTACTGGCTGCAGGCAATTTCCCCTTTGGTGTAGTGATGATCACAGCCATAAGAGGTGGCTCCTGGTGGGCATGGCAGGTGCGATGATACTCCTGAGGCTGCGGGGGGCGCTGTGGCATGACCTTGGGGAGCACATGGTAATGGCAGCTTGGCCAAGACGAGAAGGGATGGGAGAGAAGCTTTGCTTCACAAAACCCTGGGGCAGTAGATCCCCATGTCCCAGCAGGACTCTGAAGAGCACCAAGCTAGAATGGCAGGAATGATCAGAAAATCCAAGGATGGTGGTTGAGATGTATCAGAAGTTCCGTGGTGGTAGCTGAAACTGCGGGACATCTTGGCAGGGCAGGGGTTGCAGGGCTACAGCATAGAGAAATCCCAGAGCAGTGCCGAAGTAGAGGTGGAGGGGTGGGGCAGCGGTGACCCAGCATTCAGCAGGGCAGGGAGAAGCAGGCTCCAGATCCCGGGCACCCAAGCAGATGGTGAAAAGACCCTCTTTTAGTGAGGAAGGTGTTAATAAGGTCCCAATTTGGTGGCTGCTCTAGCGAGCAGAGGCTCACTCCACAGAAGAAGCAGCTCTGGGATGGGTTATGGCAGTGGCAGGGAATTCCCTTCCCCAAGCAGCAGCAGCTCTGGCTGTCCTCCTCTGAAGCCAGAAGAGAGAGAGCTAGGAGCTACCTCAGTCCCACCTTCTACCTGCCCAATTCTCACAGTATCTCTGCTCCTCGGAGAGAAACCTTCAGATAAGAGAAGTGCAACCAGATGCCCTTCTCCCCTGAGCTCGATCACTTCTTTTTCTTAAGTGCCCAGTTAATGTTTCCTAGCAACTTATGGGGGAAAAAAAAATCTATAATTAAAAAGGGACAAAAGGAAGAAAAGCCTAATTCCCAACATATGGTGTATGTTAACATAGTGGTTGTGTCAGTGTGAAGTGCTAAACTGGGAAGTGAATGGAAGAGAGGTTTGGCAGAAGATTTGAAATGGTTGTTGTTATGAACAAAAATTCTGTTAATTTTTTTTGTGAGAAAAAGTTACAAAAAGGCAGCCAGATCACTGCCCCTGCCAAAGTTCTGCGTGTTTTGTTATTGTAATCACAGGTCGTTGTAGCTGATCGCTTGTTTTGTATTAGCAGAGCCTTGCCCGAGGCTAAGGTGTACTTTTCCCAGAATAGTAAAGACACCTGAGAGGGTGGGGGGGGTTATGCAAAGTGACTCCAGGACCAGCATGCTTTTAGGGACCCCCTACTCCAAACGCACAGAGAAAACCCCAAAAACAAGGAGCCAAATAAGAGTGAGAGACTGGAATGATGTTTGGACGTGAGGAGCCGAGTGCTGAGCCTGCAGAGATGCAGAGTCCCTCTCGCCCTGACCACAGGAGTCGTCCCCAGCGCCGAGACTGAGGGGGACCGCGCTGGGAAAGTAACAACGACGGGATCATCATGCCCTAAAAGGCTCCCACGAGGACTTGATCCCCAGCTCTGCCCCAAGTGGACAAAGCTGTGCATATCCTCCTCCTCTGAGTCGCCCTGGGAGACATGACGGGGAACTGCAGCCCTGCCGAGCTGCCCAATCCTGAGCTGATCACTTTTAATAAAGACATTAAAAAGGAAAAGAAGTCTCCTGGCCCTTGTTATGAACAAAAATTCGGTTACTATTTTTTTTGTGAGAAAAAGTTACAAAAAGGCAGCCAGATCACTGTCCCTGCCAAGGTTCTGGGTGTTTTGTCATGGTAATCACGGGTCGTCATAGTTAATGTTTTTTTTTGTATTAGTAAAAGCCCTGGCTAGGGCGAGGTAATGGCCCTTCCCCGAGGCTAAGGTGTACTTTTCCCAGAATAGTGAAGACACCTGAGAGGGTGGGGGGGTTATGCAAAGTGACTCCAGGACCAGCATGCTTTTAGGGACCCCGACTCCAAACGCACAGAGAAAACCCCAAAAACAACGAGCCACCTAAGAGTTGAGAGACTGGAGTGATGTCTGGACGTGAGGAGCCGAGTGCTGAGCCTGCAGAGACGCTGGAAACCTTCGTTGTTCCTCACCCTGTCTTCGAGAGCCCCTGGGCCAGGTCTGGGAGGAAGCGAGACTCAGACCAAAACAACATCTGACGGGGGGACACCACGCCCTAAAAGGCTCCCACGAGGACCGGATCCCCCAGCTCTGCCCCTAGTGGACAGAGTCGCGCATATCCTCCTCCTCTGAGTCGCCCTGGGAGACACGACGGGGACTGCAGCCCTGCCGAGCCGCCCAATCCTGAGCTGATCACTTTTAATAAAGGCATTAAAAAGGAGAAGAAGTCATCTGGCCCTGTTTATTTCAGCCCTGTTTATTTCAGTTGTTTTTACAGGCTCAGTCCATACAAATCCATATGGAATGGGTTAAAGATCATGCAAATGATGAAGCTTTACAAACTTATTGGAAAAACAAGGTGGATCAACTGGAAAAAAATCAGAAAAATAGAAATTTATCAGTTAGATCCACAACACTGGTATCGATTATGTGAGAGACAACTGCTCACTTCAAAATTTTCACAAGGTTTATTAAACCTTAACAAAAATTCAACAAAAGGACTAAATAAGGAAAAATTGCATCGCTGGGAACTGCCCTTGTGGCTGCCCACCACGTAGCCCATTCGTCTTCAAGATGGATGCCCAGCCTTTTATACTCCTGGGGGTTGCATCAGCCAACTCTGGCCCCTCCCAAAGTTTGTCAGTCAAATCTTCTTTGCCGTTTATTGGTGGAGACTGCTTTCTTGTAACTTGATTGGAAGGTCAGGTGTTGTCAGGCTGTGCCCCCTGAGCAACAAACTTTTCCATTCCCAACTGTCCCATGGAAGGGGCACATGTGCACACCTTGTTTCTACCTGTCCTAGACAACCCAGGCTGTCTGATGGCAACAATACGGGGGGGGGGTGGGGGGGTGGGGTGGAAGGGAACTATGGGGAGAACAGAAGACATCTAAACTGCAATAACATAACTATGCATCACTAAAGCTTTTCTTAATATTCACACAATATTCATCCCTTAATTGTGAAAGACAATAATCTCATCCATCTATAACAATTGGGTGAATTGTTACATTGTACATTAGGGCATACTGGACAGGAAGCTCTATTTTTTTCAGCACAAACCAAAGGCTGGCCACTGACCAGGAAGATGTGCAAAGGCATTCTCACACACTGTCCCCAGTGTCAGCAGAGACTTGAACAAAGCCATCCAGACTTGACACTGCCTTTACATATCAAAAGTAACAAAGCACTCTGGTCACCTTGGCAAATAGATTATATTGGACCTCTAAGAACATCTAATGGTTACAAGTGTGAAAAACACATTCACTCTCCTGTGAAAATTAAAAAAGTTTAATAAAGGACAATAGGAGACAAGGACCATAGAGCAAAGGTTATTATGGCTGGGTGCATCTTGGCACTCGGCCAAGAGCACACCATCACCTTTGGGCATACCCCTTAAATACCTTTTCCATTACATCATATCTTAGCATATTCATAGACCCTTATGCATATCCATAAACTAGTTTACATATTCCAGGGACTATTTTGCATGGCCCCTCCTTGGGTCAGCCTTTTTAGAGCATGCGTGTTTCTTTGCTGTGATTTTGGCTCCTTCTCTTTATCACTTCCAGTTTGGGCCTTGGTCCACACTGCCTTCAGACGGTGAGTGCTGATAGTTGGTATATCTGTAGCAGGTGTCCTCATCCTATGTTCACTGGATGTTATCCCATCCCAGCAGGCATTTTAACACAAGCATAGCTATTTCACTGCTATGTCTAAGCTTAATTAACAACAGAAATAAAAACTATGTCTTTATAACAAAGTTACTTTAACATCACACATATAAAATCCAGTTTAATATTTGCGAAAAGCCAAAATTATAATATCTATATATAACACAAGTACATACTAATAGGTGTGGAAGTGATATCTGGACTGTTAGTTGCCACTAAAAGCAGGCATGCTGATGCAAAAGCTACTATTTCTGGACTCAGTAACTAGTTTTCCAGTGTCCCTGTCCCAGACTCTATACATGACAATGGATCACATTTCATTAGTGTGATGGTACAAAATTGGGCCAAAAGGGAAGGTGTTAAATAGGTTTTCCACATACCTTATTATTCCCAAGCAAAGGGGATTGTGGAGCATGCCAATATTTTGCTAAAGTGCTACCTTAGGCTACATCAATCTGGATGGGATAAAAGGTTACCCTCCGTGTTATATCAGATAACTAACAGCCATGGACCAATGGGTAGTCCTGTTTCATGAGCTCTCCTGAGCCCTATGTCTCTTAAAACAGCTCCAAATTGTGATGGCTAACAACTGGCCTGGAGGCCTCAGAGTCACAAGGAGCCCCAACTTTAACTTGATCAGTCTATACTTGTGATAGAAAAAAAACATCTTTGGGGGAGAGGGCACTGAGATGCAGAGGGACTTGACTGCAGAGAATGGATGCCAGCCAATCCCTGACAAGCATGTACACAGGCAGCTATTGGTCAGTGGACTGGGTGGCACAAAGATTCTAGCCAGTTGGGGTCAACCATATAAAAGCAAGTGCTGAATAATAAAGTTTGCTATTGCCCCATGAACCTCGGAGTGTCATGTCGTGTCCATCTCAACTGTGACACCAAATTATAAAATTGAAGATTTTCAAGATAACTTAAAGGTGGGCCAACCAGTTATGGTAAAGCTACCCCAAAGTGGGATTGTACCTATGTTATGATCTGTTTATTAAAGGTTATTAGAAATGCCTCTGCCTGAATTAAGGTGCAAACAAGACCATATGCCAGTGACAATAGTATGGATTTTGTTTAATAGTAAATATGAGAGAGAGAGATAAAGACACAAAAGAAGAGAAAGAGAAGATAGGTTTGAGGGGCACAGAAAGAGGGTGACAGAGAGAGAACAAGGAAAATATCATCACTCCCTGGATCCCAACGATGTTCCGTTGATCCTTTCCAGCTGGTCCTCTTGATGGTGAAGGTCGCCCCCCAAAGCATAGAATCCAATGGGTTAATATACAGTCAGGCTAAGTAGGAAAACCATGGCACTTCCCTGGCGGGGAGGAGTTTGCCATTGGTTTTTACAACAGACTCCAAATTTGTTGCATCATGTGCAGTCCTGGTGTGCAAGGCCTCAGGAATGACTCTGGGGCAGCACTTCGGGGAGTCTTTGATGGATTAAGGCCCCCCCTCTGTTGCCCCTCACGTGAACGTCCCGTGGATGTAGCCTTCCTGGGGTTGGGGGTTCCATAGACAGTTTGCATAAGGGAGGATGTGTTCATTGCCCTGAACAGAGGCTACCATACACCAAAACTTCCTCCTCCCCACCTTGGTTGGTAGGGAAAATCTGTGAAAACCTGCTCCCAGCAAATGAGTCTGTGGGCTATGGCCTCCCCCATCCCGAAGCAAGCCGGAGATGATTCTTAGCATGGCTGCTGGGTTTGGCTCACATTCTTTTCCTTGTTTACCTGTCTGTTTCAGGTGATTGAAGAATGAGTTTTTCCTTTATGTAATTCATTATTTTGACTTACAGTCCAAAGCATCAGTCAGGCATCTTCAGGGAGGCTTCTTTGGTTGTAGTTTCTTTATACAGTTTTTGGTATAATGAGCAGAACTTTATATAAACATTTGTGGCATGAACTATTTCACTCTCAGGCAACCAGACTTTAATGGGCATTTGAGGTCCAAAAGCCTGGATGGCTATTGATTCCCATGGCCAGTAACACGGGATTAGCTCCTGATGGGTATTCCCTAGATTTTAAGCTTCTCTTGTCTCTGTACAAGTTTAGTTTTGCTCTGAACAAAACAAAAGTTTCTCAATTAGGCCTTGCAACCCACCCCTACACTGCCCCCGTGTGGCAGCAGTGAGTATAGCCCTGTGTTTTCAACTAGAGGCCAGAGATGGAACTGCTGCCATAACTCTCAGTGGAAAAAAAACATGTCTAAGTTCTGTTGTTTTAGTTTCTCTAATAACCTTGGATGTTTAAGTAGATCCTCATGAAACAGGAGTCTCCTCGAGCTGGGTCTCATAAGCTCTTGGAGATGTATTTCATACCCAAGATAGCTCAGCTACCTTGGAAGGCATAAAATCAGCAGGATGGTTTCTGTGACAGTGTTGGAAACAAAAAGGTTTTAATAAAAGGCAAAATAACAAATTCTTTATAGAAAAAATCTGATTCAGGTGCAAGAGGCCCTCCTGTCCCTGGTAAAACACCTCACAAAAGCGATTAGTTTCTTTGTTCTCATCTTTTTCTAGTAAATTGCCCAGGCAGGAGTTTTTGGCTCCTGTCCAATTAGCTATCCTTAAGTTTGAGGTGAAGTCCCCCAGGTCCTATGAGATGCCTTTTCACCAAATCAAGGAGAGAAACTTCTGTGCTTCTTTCCTTTTTAAGGGGACAAAGGATAGTTTTGTCACTCCGTCAACAGGGGGCACATTTCTATACTCTCACTACGCCAAGGACTACATGTATATCCAGACATGAGACAAGGAGCTGTTCAAGCAGCAGTGGGAAGGACTGTTCACTACTGACATGACTATGAAAAGTACTAACAAAGACTCTTGGACACTTATAAGAAAATAAAGCCAACTCCAGACACAAAGAAACAATACTAGACTGCACAATAATGAATCCACTAAAGCCAAAATGTTAATTATGGTATTATTTACATTTTTGTACTTACAAGTCAATGTTTGCAATAATGCAGCATGGCTAATCAGCCATCCTAATAACAGTTAAAAATTGTAAAAAAGAAAAGAACAATGTTGTGTTGCTAAAGAGCGTGACAGAGCAAAGCACTAAGACTCCATCAGAAGTGTGCAAGAGAGCGATTTATCATAGGAACCTGTTGCCTTTATAGTTTATCAAGATATTTACATTTACTTAACAGACACATAAACTGCCCATTGGTCATAAGAAAGAAACAAAGTTCTTAATAGGTGAACAAGGAGCCACATCATTCTGTGAGCCAGCTAGAGTCCGTATCTTTTAACTTTCTCTCCTTCATCACGTCTCCATGGTGACAGCCTTGGTGTCTTCCTTGGGAGAGATACAAGGCTTTCCTTATCTTAAGGAAGCCTTCGCTGGTTCACAAGAACAGCACAAAATGCCTTTCTTACAATTCCCCCTTTTTGTATTTGACCTGCAAATACAACTTCTAAGGACTTCTGCAGGGCCCTTGCAAAAATTCAAGCAGACAGAGGATCCATTCTTCATTCACTTACAGATAACCAACTTCTACGAAATCCACAACACACACCCTCACAAACTTAATATTCATATACAAGCAAGGCACATAAAAAAGAGATCTTCAAATACTGTTACAGACCTCGCAATTTCCAGATGACACATTTGTAGCAGAATGACACCTTGACCTCTAATCAAATAACTTTCTCCCACACAGAATCAGAGACCAAGTCATCTGCCTAGTCATCACATAGAACCAAGTAGTATCCACTTAAATTTACAACTGGTTGCTGCTATCATACTGGGCAACCAACCTAGTTGCTCAAAGTGTGGACTTTAGCTACTGATTCAACCCCTATGCAAAGGCAACACTGCTCCCTTAGGTGCATCAAATTCCCCTTTTTTTGGGATCGTCGGTGCCCTGCAAAAGGAAATGGTACAAGACACATTTCTCAGTACTACCAACCTCTCTATAAGAGAATTCAAGGAAAAGAAGCAAAAGTAACATACACTCACTCAAATTTTGTATTTTTAGCGTAAGCCTATAACTCCCTTTACTCTGTCTTGAATTACCACCTTTACCACACATTACTTGTGGGTCCATGCTTCCATCCCCCTAATAACCAATGCAATTACCTACTCATTTTGCATCAGCTGCAGAACCACCCATCCTGTCCTTTCCTGTGTGCTCCAAAAAAGTTTTCACACAACGGGCAGAGACCCAATGAGGTCCATTTTCTGTTAAAACACATGCATATCCTCTTCCCCATGTTACTAATTCCATTGGGGCAGTCCACCTTTCCGTATTGAAATCTTTTACCCATACCTTAATACCTTTCTGAAAGTTTGGCTGTTTTGAATAGAAAGACAAAAAATTATAGAATATAGGAGACACTTGCAAATCAGGTAAAGGACGCAGAAAGTTTAAGACTTAGATGACGGCTTTGTCTAATCTCACTTGAGGCGACTCCCTCTGCATTCTCCCTTTTTGTTTTTGTACCTGGCGCTTCAACACACCATGAGCACATTCAATATTTGCTTGGCTGGTTGAAGCATGAGGGATACCAGTAGAATGACCAACATCCCAGGCACAAAAAAACACTTGCAATTTCTTTGAAACACGCTGGGCCGTTATCTGTCTTTACATGTGATAGAACACCTAAGATGGAAAAGGCATGGCAAAAATGACGAATAACATCTCAAGCTGTTTCACCTGCCAATGCTGAGGCAACCATGGCATGACAAAAGGTGTCAATGTTGAAATGAACATACTTTAAGACGGCCAAATTCGGGCATTTTTGTAAAATCTGTTTGCCATTCTTGCAAAGGGAGTAAGCCTCTAGCATAAGTACCGTAATTTTGTGAAACATGAGACATATGACAATCAGGGCAAGAAGAAGTAATTGACTTTGCTTCACTATGTGATAATTTAAATTGCTGCTGCAGTGCCGGAGAACCCTGACAAAAAAAAATGGTGAGATAGAACAGCTTTCTGTAACACATTAGGCACCGTTTTTACTGCTGAGGCAGCCACGAGGGAATCTACATAGGCGTTATCTTCAACAAAGTATGCAGGTAGCAATGTATGGCTACCAATATGCATAATAAAATAAGAATACTTTCGATTACAAATAACCGTCCACAATTTCAACAACTGAACAAATAATGGTTTCTCCTTTACATTATACAACACATCTTGATCCAACTGCTTCACTAAATTAGCAACATCAACAGAATCAATAACTATATTTACAGAACTAGGAAATATGGTAAAGGACAAGAGTACAGCACAAAGTTCAATGAACTGAGGAGACTCCTGTTGAACCATTACTTTGTATTCCCAGTGGTCATCTTTCTTCCAGGCTACAGCAGCTTTTCCAGTTCTTCCTAAACCATCTGTAAAAACCGTCACACCTTCCACTGGCACAGAAGAACAAAGTTGTTTCCCCTGAAAGGCAATCTCCCTAGTGAAATTCAAAATAGGATGAGAAGGTAAATTATGTGCTCTTTGACCCGTAAAGGGAGATAAAGCATATTGCAGCTCATGATTGTTTTGAAACACCACTCAAAATACCATTGTTGTATAAGTATGACAATAGTTACAGGATCATGGCCTAAGATTTCATGGCAGCGTCTGTGACCTTTGATAATGATGTCTGCAAAATGCTCATACAGATCTGGACTTGTTTTTTGGGATCTGATAGATAAAAATATCCACTCCAAAATATGCAATTTATCTTCCCATTTATTGTTCCACTGACACAACAATCCACATGGTATTTCCTCATCTCTCAAAATAAATAATTGCACATTAACAGAAACATCTATCCTGGCAACAAATTTGCATGTCAAGGCCAATTCAACTTCTTCTACAGCCTTTTATGCTGTCAAATGTCTCTCATTGGTAGAGGAAGTAATCCCTGACAATAAGTCAAACAAAGGTTGCAGTTGATGATTAGTTATCCCCAAGTACGGCCTAAGCCAACCTATTGCACCAACCAATTTCTTTACGTCAGCAGCAGTTTTAATTTCAATGTCCAGTTTTACAGGTTGAGGCACAATTTGTGTATTGGTGATTATCAGCCCCAAATATTTCCAAGGCATCTGTCTTTGAACTTTCTCTGGGGCAATAACCAAACCAAAGACTTTTAAAGTTTTCACAGCACATTGTTCCAGAGCCAACAATTGTTGTTTATTTTCAGATGCCAACAAGATATCATCCATATAATGATAGCAGTAACAATTGCTAAATTGCTGTCAGACCTTAGATAAAGCCTGTGCCACAAACCATTGAAAAATACTTGGAGAATTTCTCATTCTTTGAGGCAAAATGGTCCACTGATATCTTTGGCTTGTTCCTCGTGATTTAAAGAAGGCACAGTAAATGCAAATTTTTCCATATCCTGATCAGCCAATGGAATTGAAAAAAAGCAATCTTTCAAATCAATGATAATTATTTCCCATCCTTGTGGAATCATTGTGGGTGTTAGAAGAACTGATTGTAAAGCACCCATTGTTGTCATCACAGCATTTATCCGCCGCAAATAGTGCAAAAGTCTCCATTTACCTGATTTCTTTTTTATTACAAACACTGGTGTATTCCATGGGCTAAATGATTTTTAAATATGTCCAGCTTGTAATTGTTCTGTCACTAAGTCTTGCAGGGCAAGAAGCTTTTCAGTAGACAGGAGCTACTGCTCAATCCAGACAGGCTTATCTGTCAGCCATGTCAAAGATACAACTGGGCATGTAAGGCCCTGCATCCCAGTGGCCCCCACTAAAAATCCATGGTAATTTTAACACCCCATTGGGTTAAGCAATCACATCCCCATAAGTCAGATTGAGCATTTGGAACATAAGGTTTGATGTTAGCTTGTTGGCCTTCTTGATGTGTTACAGTGATCGCAATAGCAGATAAAGCAACAACAGTTGACCCACCTAACCCAACAACTGCAAAGCTTGATTGAGTGAGGGGCCATGCTGGAGGCCAAACAAACTGTGAAATTATAGTTGCATCTGCTCCCATGTCAAGTAAACCTGATATTGTTGTAGTTTCTGGATGACATCCCTTAGCCGTGACCAAACATTGTATTTCCGGACGCTCATCGGTCACCTTTTGAGTCCAAAAAAACTGAGGTGGTCCTGTAGATCCAAAACCTCCAGTGCCACGACTCTGGTCCACTACAGTTGGAACAGAACTCATAAAAGGAACAAGTTGAGCAATACAAGTACCTTTTTGAATAACAACAGGAGGTTCACTAACAGACACCATAGCCTGAATTTGTCCCACATAATCAGAATCAAAAAGACCCAAATGCACATTAATACCTTGAATAGTGCTACTAGATCTTCCTATTGAAAAAGCACTCAAACCTCGGCCTATAGGACTATAGGCATCAAGAGGCACTTTGCATATACCTCTTGTCAAAATAGTCACTGTGTCAGCTGTCGGTATACCAATCCCTGCGGAGCCTCTCATGGCCCCTGTGTATCATTCACAAACGGAGAGCTTTGCAGTGCTGGCAGGGCTCGTGGTTGTCATCAGGGTATTTGTGTCTCCACATGCCTCTTTGTATTCCTCTTCCAGTTTCCCTGCACTTGTCAACCACCAGAAAAAGATCTTACCTTTCAAAATTTAGCAATATGGCCAAAGGTACCACAACGATAACTAGGCACTTTACTAGTCCAAATTACCCTAGAGTGTACACATCGTCCAGCAGTTTGACGGCATTGTGTCTTCACATGGCCTGATTCTTCACAAGCAGAACATCTGGGTGAGGACTTCAAGATTGTTGCCAAAGCAGCCATTTTATGCTCAACCGAACCAACCTTTGAGCGAGTAACTGCAAGATCAGACAACGAGGGATCTCCCGGTAAAGAATCAATAATTTGCCTGTAATCATCGTTCTCATTTTCCCATGCTAGTTGTCTGCATAAAATTTGCCTCAACTTATCATCTTCTAGTGCTTCTCAAGGGCTGCAGCATCCCTCTCCACAAACTGCAGAAAAGATTCCTTCACCCCTTGCTGGATGGTAATATACCTTGGTTTAGGAGCTGCCACCTCCATTTTTTCAAGGCACTCATACCCTGCTACTGGGCCTGTGCCAGAACCAGGGGGTCCAATCTTGCCTGCAAATCTGTGTTAGAGAATGGTCCATTGCCCAGCAAGGCATCAACTCCCACAGCATGACGTGGATCGTGCTGAGGTAACTGCATATTGTCCAATGATACTCTTTCAACCATTTGTTTCCAAGTAGCTTGAAACACACCATACTGCACTGACTGAAACAGAATCGTAGCAAGGTGAACAATATCATAAAGAGCATACACATCAGCACCAAGAACACGAATCACTTGCATCACCTGTGAAGAGTTAACACCATACTGATCTACTTTTGACTGAAGGTCCATGCAGAAACCTGATGGCTATCTTGTCCCGAATTATGAGCAGCTTCGAAAACAGGAAAAGCGACAGCCCCACCAGAAGCAGCAGCAGCCATCTTCATCCTTTTAGGTGGACCTATTTTCTCTAACAAATTCCAATCTCCCACCTCAGCTGCTTTCATTCTCACATACTCCCAAAATTGCAAAGGGTGTCGAGGAGTCACAGTCACCGGGCAGGGAGGCAGAGTCCAAGAAATAGCAGGCCTAGATCTGCTATGAGGTCTAACAGAAACAGATTCCTGCATCTTTTTAGGTGCACTTATAACTGGCAGTTAATCATCAGAACTATCACTAGACAAAGAAGGACACAATGTTAAAGATTGCATTTGTTCAACCAGTTCGGGGGGGGGGGGGGGGGGGGCAGACGGCTCAACAGGGGGTGGAGCGGAGGCAGACGACTCGAAGGGGGCCAGAGAAAGGATGGATGGTTCAAGGGAATATGGAGAGGAGGCAGAAAACTCGACGGAGGGCAGAGGAGGGGCGGACTGCTCAAGGGGGGGGGGGAGGAGGACGAGCAGCCGACTGAGGGGAGGGAGAGGGGGAGGAGGAGGAGCAGACGACTGAGGGGAGGGAGAGGGGGGAGCACACGGCCCAGGGAGAGACAGAAGGGCCAATGACCCAGCCTGTCTGTTTTTCACTTCGCTTCTTCTGTAACTTCATTTTTGCTAACTGCTGTGCAGGTGTAAGATACTTTGGTTTAGTACTCAGTTCAACTAACTGCTGAGCAGGCGAAGTATGCACAGGTTTAGCATAGTCTTTTGCTTTTGGAGATAAATACCGAGAAACAGTCTTAGCCTGCTGTTTGATTCTCACGATAGCAAACCCTGGGGGAACCTCCACAGTAGCTGCAGCAGCCTCCTCAAGGTGAGATTCATCAACAGGCTCAGCCTCATCTTTCTCCTGTTCCTCTACTTCAGTTTCTTGCTCTAATTCCTGCTCCTCCAATTCCTCTCGTCTATCTTGTTCTGCTTTCCATTCCTTCAATGCCTCATACAACAGTCTCCAGGTAGCAGCCAAATTGACAACTGTCTTATCCCCCTTAGATATCACTTCCCATGGTCTCTTCCCAACCTTTTCCCATGCCCGGACACTGAAGGCAGTGTCGGCATCAGTTTCAAAGTCCTGTGATTTACACCATATCAGTAAACTACGAAGAGCATAAACAGAAGCTGGAACATTTTTTATTTTCAGTAAAGTTTTCCATGTCAACAAAACAGTCTTTTCCTTGTTTGAAAAATTATTTTGCATTATTTTTCCCAATCACTTACCTCGAATCAGACGTCTGAATTGGGTCCAGACCTCCACAGCGTCCTTGCTGCCTTCACTCATTTTTAGGATACCCTTCAACTTTTATCTCTTTTTTCTCTTTCCTTTTTTACAGTCCAGGTGAAATCACGGCAGGAGTGCAAGTGTCTCAGTTTAGAGACAAGTTTAGGAGAAGTACACTCTGGAGTGAGCATTTCCTCTAACAAAAAAGGGGTTCCAACAATCCCTTTCTGCCAATCAGAAGATGAATACTAGTGGATAAAAGTGGAAAAAACCAACTGTTTATTCACAAATCAAGTGTCCACACGGCACAGGAAAAAAAAAAAGAACAAATTCTAGATATTGAGTTGTCAGAACCTTACTCTCCCCGCCCCAAACGCACACACTCACATCAGAACAAAAAAAAAAACCAATATGCCAGGGAAAGTAAAAAACAATGGCCCACCACGTGGTGAGGAGGATCAAAATGGCACCAACTTTTGTCTCAGGGAAGGAAAAAACCAAAAGGTTCATGCAGCAGCTCAGGGAAAAAACCATATGGGAACCTGGTGAATCTCTGATGTTGGTCTCCTCCCCACAGCAGATGAAGCTGGTGGGTTTAGGGTCCTTTCTTTTGCTGCGTCTGCTTTTCTGAGGTCTGGGGCTGGGACAGAGCAGCTCCTCAGCTTCCAGCTGGTCCATGGCTGATGCTTCTTCTATTGACTGTCTGATTTCAGATCAAAACCAACTTGAACAGTTCAGGAAAAAAGACTGCTGAAGGATTGTTGCTACAGTCTTCAAGACAAGGGAAAGGGGAAAAAAACCCTTCTTGCCTAAGCTAACAAAAAACCAAGCTAGCTAAGTGTGCTGGTTTTGCAATAACTGATATTTGGTGAAGAGGGAAAAAATCAGCCACAGAAGTGATTCTCTGTGAGGAGTTGCTAGCATCTTCCTCCATGCATGGCAGGACCAGTCGCTGGCTGGCTATGAGAATTGGCATAGTGCTAAGACAATTAGAAAAGCTGGAAAAGCCTCTATGATAACATATTTAAGAATTTAAAAAAAGATCTCTTGCTCCCTGCTCTCTACCGAGGAGTAGGGGGCCTGTCAAGGCCCCCTCCCCCCCCCCAGTGGGGCCTGCCAAGGCCCCTTACCAGTGGGCCAGGACCCCTCCTGGAGGGGGCCACTGGACCCCGTCCTTGGGTGGCCACCAAGCCATGCTGCTAGAGGCCATCCTGGTGCCCTGAGACACCATGCAACCAGGGCAGTGCCATGCAGCCTCAGTGATACGTTGAAAAACTCCACAATTAGTAAAAGTTGTAAAGTAGGTATGTATTTATTCAGCACTTAGACGCATTTGGGATAGCTCCTCAAAGACATGCACGTTGTCAGCAGCACCTATTCTCCTATTTATTCTCTAAAGTCTTACATATGCATAGAATTACACAATACACCTAATACATATTTATTTCCTAACCCCGCCTATCTTTGTTTCAAATTATAATTAGTTCCAAGTCCTTCTGCACTTGCGCACCACTATCTGGTGGTCAAATGGTGGTCATATGGGAGGAAGTAAACAAGCCTTCCAACATCTTCCTCATGGGTGAACTTTTCACCTCATCTCCTTGCCCATGCTCCCTGGTCTCTTGGTCGCAATTCAAACCACAAGACTGGTTTTGGTCAGTTTAGCGGTCCAAACAGTCTTCCTTATCATGATAGCCTTGCATTCTCTCATTCTGCTTTTGTAAGCACAGTAAATGTTAAGCAATATACATCGTCTAGTCAGCTACCCTTAATCAATCACCCTTTAACCCCTAACTCCCTTGCAACATTCCACCCTTATCTAAAGAATTAGTAAATTCTTTTACTTAATACAAAGATTCTTCTTCCCAATTCCTACGATATATATCTCTCAATGCCTTACCATGTGCTTTTGACAAAGAAGTTAATATCGCCACTTGTTGCAACATTCTCCGGTTCCAAACAAGTATTACAATAGACAATACTAGTGGTGTACTAACTAATATCAATAAAACAATAATGGGGTGGCATAATCTATTTAAAATGCCAGTTGCAGTGTGGGACCATTCAAAATGTACATCCCACCAGTGATGACTTGCATCTTATTTTACTCTTTGCAAAACTCTGCTTATTTCTTTTGTATCATGATGGACAGTAGTTAGAGTTTTCTCTCAATTTTCCTGAATTTCTGTCAGAATTTTAATCAGGTCTTGGTGTTTATTGATTCACCAGCATAAGGTTCACCACCATAGGTGTAGGTAGTAATTTGTGATGCATTCTGTAATTAGACTTTATCCACTGGTGAGTTATAACTGATGCCAAATATGAAAAGTCACACCCAACAATCTTAACAAAATCACAAATAAAAAAATTAGAATGATTCTTAATAAGCAAAGTGTCCTGGTTTAGGGCAAATTTGTTAAAGAATCTGCAAAGGAGGGCCCCTCCAGAAAACAAAACCTGCAGGATTCAGCCTTTTCACTTTAGTCACTTAAAGATTCATCTATCACTTGCTCCGACCTTCGACACTTACACATTTCCTTCTCCATCTTCCACTTGCCCGGACCTTCAACACTTACACATTTCCTCCTATCTCATGTCTGTATGGTTTAATGTACAGACAATGGCAGTAACATCCAATGAACAGTGATATTGCACATCATTCTTACCCCACAATCAGATCTCCCTGAGGTACACATCGTGTTGTTCCATCTCTTTGCATTATCCACCACGTGCAACCTGGTCCCTGAGCAAAGACAACCGCACGAATGGGTTTGTCTGTACTCGAGGCAGAATTGATCCACACAGTCTTCCCTAACAAACCTCTGATATGTACCACTGGGACTTTGTCTCCTTCTATTACATTCAGGGACTCAGACTGGGCAGGACCTGCTCGGTTGGTGGAACCTCGGGTGTTAACTTACCAGGTGGCCTTTGCTAAATGCTGCTCCCATATTTTGAAAGATCCCCCACCCAAAGCTTTCAACTGGGTTTTTAGTAGTCCATTGTATCTCTCCACTTTTCCTGCAGCCGGTGCATGGTAGGGGATATAGTACACCCACTCAATGCCATGTTCCCTAGCCCAGGTGTTGATAAGGCTGTTCTTAAAATGAGTCCCGTTGTCTGACTCGATCCTCTCAGGGGTGCCATGTCTCCACAGAACTTGCTTTTCCAGGCCCAGGATGGTGTTCCGGGCTGTAGCATGAGACACAGGGTAGGTTTCCAACCACCCAGTGGTGGCTTCCACCATGGTCAGCACGTAGCGTTTGCCCTGGGGTGCCTGGGGCAGTGTGATGTAGTCAATCTGCCAGGCCTCCCCATACTTGTACTTGGACCACCGCCCACCATACCACAGGGGCTTCACTCGCTTGGCTTGCTTGATGGCAGCGCATGTCTCACAGTCATGGATAACCTGAGAAATGCTGTCCATGGTTAGATCAACCCCTCGGTCTCGTGCCCACTTGTAGGTGGCATCTCTGCCCTGGTGGCCTGAGGCATCATTGCCCCATCTAGCTAGGAATAACTCTCCCTTATGTTCCCAATCTAGGTCTATTTTGGACACCCCTATCTTTGCAGCTTGGTCTACCTGCTCATTGTGGAAGTGGAAAGCAGCCGTATGGAGCCCCACACGACAGGTTGCACAAGCTACCGAAGGAGAAGGTGGATCAAGCCAACTTGCGGAACTCAAAGCTGTTCAACTGGCCCTAGACATTGCTGAGAGAGAGAAGTGGCCAAGGCTCTACCTCTACACTGATCCATGGATGGTAGCCAATGCTCTGTGGGGATGGCTGGAGAGGTGGAAAAAGGCTAACTGGCAACGTAGAGGGAAGACAATTTGGGCTGCTGGTGAGTGGAAAGACATTGCTACCAGGGTAGGGAAACTGCCTGTGAAAGTCCGCCATGTAGATGCCCATGTACCCAAGAGTAGGGCCCATGAGGAGCACCAAAACAATGAGCAGGTAGACCAAGCTGCAAAGATAGGGGTGTCCAAAATAGACCTAGATTGGGAACATAAGGGAGAGTTATTCCTAGCTAGATGGGCCCATGATGCCTCAGGCCACCAGGGCAGAGATGCCACCTACAAGTGGGCACGAGACCGAGGGGTTGATCTAACCATGGACAGCATTTCTCAGGTTATCCATGACTGTGAGACGTGTGCTGCCATCAAGCAAGCCAAGCGAGTGAAGCCCCTGTGGTATGGTGGGAGGTGGTCCAAGTACAAGTATGGGGAGGCCTGGCAGATTGACTACATCACACTGCCCCCGACACCCCAGGGCAAACGCTACGTGCTGACCATGGTGGAGGCCACTACTGGATGGTTGGAAACCTACCCTGTGTCTCATGCTACAGCCTGGAACACCATCCTGGGCCTGGAAAAGCAAGTTCTGTGGAGACATGGCACCCCTGAGAGGATTGAGTTAGACAATGGGACTCATTTTAAGAACAGCCTTATCAATACCTGGGCTAGGGAACATGGCATTGAGTGGGTGTACTATATCCCCTACCATGCACCGGCTGTAGGAATAGTGGAGAGGTACAATGGACTACTAAAAACCCAGTTGAAAGCTTTGGGTGGGGGATCTTTCAAGAATTGGGAGCAGCATTTAGCAAAGGCCACCTGGTTAGTTAACAACCGAGGTTCCACCAACCGAGCAGGTCCTGCCCAGTCTGAGTCCCTGAATGTAATAGAAGGAGACAAAGTCCCAGTGGTACATATCAGAGGTTTGTTAGGGAAGACTGTGTGGATCAATTCTGCCTTGAGTACAGACAAACCCATTTGTGGAGTTGTCTTTGCTCAGGGACCAGGTTGCACGTGGTGGATAATGCAAAGAGATGGAACAACACGATGTGTACCTCAGGGAGATCTGATTGTGGGGTAAGAATGATATGGGGATAAGGGGTGGAATGTCCTGGGGTGACGTTATGATTCTTGTATCCCCATTCATCTGTTCTGTGCCTTTAAGACCGGCTCTGAAGAGTGGAAGTTTTGTTTGGGTTTCTCTTATCAGGGACACAGAAACAAGTGGTACATAAGGCTGTTCTTTCCCTTCCAGCTTCAGCTGGCTGCTTTTGCTTGCTCTCTGTTTCTGCTCTTGCTTCTGCTCTGCTTTCTGCCTCTGCTTATTAGCTAGTTCTATCTAAACAGTCCACATTGCTTCCTGGACTGTTTCTCCTCTCCTGTTTCTGTGACCATCTCGAGCCTGCTCTGGACCGGGACCTGGGAACATCAAAGGTTCGGCTGCAGCAGCTGGCCCAAAGCCGGAGGGACTGAGAACAGAGCAACCACCCCCCGAAAGAGACTTTCTGATTTTGCCATCTTTCTCAAAGCGGTGTCATCCGGTATTATTCATTTTGTGTGCTGGGGGGTGCTGGGCCAGTCAAATAAACAGGTTCTTTCCACCTGTCTCTGAGGATTTTTTTCCCAAAACGGTTGGAGGGAGGGGCCGTGTGGATTTTGCTTTCTGGAGGGGCCCTCCTTTGAAGATTCTTTAACAAATTCACCCTAAACCAGGACAATTGGAAAGCCCACTATGCCCGCCAGGGCGGGACCCCCTGACGTACCAGCGCCTGACCCAGAACAAAGGGTGCCTCAGGGTTATAAAGGGAAGGGGTGGATCCGGGAGGGGTTTACAGAAGACCAATAGGGGGAGAAGAGGGGATGAGCTTAACACAAATGACATAGTGGGGAGCCCAATAGATAGAAGGTATGGGAGGGGTCCCGGGACCACAGCCAACCACAACCCCCAAAGAGGAGAAGCTTCTGGAATACTAGGTGGAGTGGGGGGGGGGTGATTGACTTGGCCCAGGGAGGAGAAAAAGCATACATATAAGGGAAAAAGGGGAGGAGGAATTATATAACCTAAAAGATTGACAATAGAACTGGCAGGGCTGTGGTGGGAAAACTGAGGAGGACAGAACCATTTTACACAAAATGGGGGGAGCAGATACATAAAATGGGGGAGGAATTAAATGAACTTAACGAACACACTACAACATCTCCCCGTTTTTTACCAAATAAAAATCAAAAGAATGGTAAAGTCCATGTCAAACTGAAAAGTCCAAGTGAAATAACTTGAAAGGCTGTGACTCGTGGCTGGTCTTCACAAGTGCCTTTGTCTTCTGAACATTGTCCATCGGCCCATAAGTAGCTGGATGTTGGAGCGGTAGCCCCCTCCTCCTCTGCGGCTTGCCTCCGAAGAGAGGTTGAAGGAGAGGGGTCGCTCCTTTCCATGGGCTCGTTGCAAGGGACAGTGGCATGCGGTGCTGTCAGTTTTCTCCGGACTAGCTCGCGAATCAGGGAGGTGAAAATCAAAATTGAGTTGGGGAAATGTACTAAAAGACAAAAAAGGAACGGTTAGACACAAAATACTTAAACAGATGGTTCTGCCTCAAATAACAAGTTCAAATCAGAAGCAAATGGCGAGGAGACTGGAGAGGAGGGTCTGGATTCATAAATCAGAGGTAGTTCAGTGAGGAGAGGGGTAGGAGGAGGGGTCTCAGCATTGGGGAGGAACTGGACATCTGAGGAAACAGATGGTGTTTGGGAGGGTTTTCCCTGCCACCGCCAGCACGCCACCTGAACCTGTGGCACAGCCTCCTTCTGTGTCCTCTGCTTCAGGACAAAGGGCCTGACCCATTTGGATGGTATCCAGCGGGGGCCTGAGGGCGTGGACAGGCAGGCATATCCTCTCCCCCAGGTCACTAGGTCAAACGGCCCCTCCGTCCGCCAGGTCTCCGGATCCTTGATAAGGACCGGTGGCCTGGCTTTAGGCTGCAGCTGCTGGTGGCTGCTTAAGTGTCGGACCACTGGAGGGTTGGGGTTGTCAAAAGAGCAATTAAGGAAGTTGAGAGTGTAAAGTGCTCTCAACAACCGGATGTGGGGGGTCTGCACCTTCACAGCCACTTGCTGCCGAGCTAAGGTCTTCTTCAGGCTCTGGTGGGCCCTCTCCACCATGGCTTGGCCTGTCGGGGAGTAGGGGATGCCGGTCTTATGTTCTATTCCCCATTGCTGCAGGAAGCTCCGCAGTTCCTTAGATGTATATGCTGGGCCGTTGTCAGTTTTGATGGCCCTAGGGATGCCTAAGACAGCGAATGCCAGAAGCAGATGCTTCTGGACATCCGCAGCCTTCTCACCTGTGTGGGCAGAGGCATAGATAGCACCGGAGAAAGTATCCACTGAGACATGGACGTAACACAATCGACCAAAAAAGGGGACATGCGTTACGTCCATTTGCCACACCTCACAGCTCGTCAAGCCCCTGGGATTAGCCCCTGAGGCAATGGTGGGCATCTGGTCGCGCTGGCATTGGGGACATGTAGCCACGATTGCCTTGGCCTGGTCCTGGGTCAGATGGAATTGCCGGACCAGGCCAGGCGCGTTCTGGTGGAAAAGTTGGTGGCTGATCTTAGCCTGGCCAAACACATCTGGGAACGGGCCCACCGTGACAGCAGCCGCAGCCAGGGAATCGGCACGACGGTTGCCCTCAGCGATGAACCCAGGCAGCTCTGTGTGCGATCTCACATGCATTACGAAAAACGGATGCTCGCGGTGGGAGACCAAATCGACGAGCCTAGTAAGTAATTCGAATAATTTTTGGTTAGAGACCTCCTGCAGAACTGCTGATTGAGCTCTGGACACTACACCGGCAACATATGAAGAATCTGTTACCAAATTGAAAGGTCCCGGAACCTCTGGAATGCCCTGACGACTGCTTCCAACTCAGCTATTTGTGGAGAACCCTCCACAACAGCAACATCTTTCTCCCACTGCTGAGTCTGAGGATCCTTCCAAGTCATCACTGACTTGTGGGGTGCTCCAGACACGTCTGTAAAAACTGTCACTGCATCCAGGGGCTCCTTGCTTTGGACCTTCTTTAGTGATAATTTGTCGCAGACATTTTTTCATAGAAATCCTTTCTTTCACATTTGTCCATCTTCTGGGAAGCAGAGCCCCAGAAGAAGAATGTAAACAATTGTTATCAGCTGCTGTGAAATGTAGCAGGTGCCCCTGTGATTGGCTCATCTTCCATGTGTACCATTAAAGGCCAATCACAGGAGCAGCTCAGGGACAGATTCCCTGGACACAGAACTTTGTTATTCATTCCTTCTATTCTATTCTTAGCTGAGCAGCTCTCTGCAACTTCTTTTTCTTTTTAGTATAGTTATAATGTATTATATATCTTATATAAATAAATCAAGCCTTCTGATCAAGAAACAAGATTCTCGTCCTTCTCTCACCACAGTGACCGTCTAAGGTCACTGTAATAATAATTTAAATTCTGAATTAAATAATTTGTGGCCCGGCCGATTTACTGCAATCCGCCCAGTGTAGCTGTCCAACGCAAACTGAAGGTTCTCATTAGTTTGCAGCAGCTCATTGAACGTCTTCTTTTTTAATTGGCCCGATTCCAATTCAATTGGTATGTAAATGCATTTGAAATCGCATCCTGCCAACTCCCTGATCCTCGATCTTGCTTTGAGGATCAGTTCGGCTACCAGCTCCTATGGCCTTGTCATTCTTTTGGACCGATGGTGGCCGAGGAAGACCCACTCTATGATTAAGAGCTTATCTCCCCAGCCTTGGTCCTTCAGAGTCACGTCTCACTGGTGGATTATGCCATGGAGGTGTGGTAATTTTCCCAGTACTACGAATTTAAATGGCAGGCCCGGATGGTAACGGTGGGCCTGCCTGGCCGAAATAGCCTTTTGGATCCTTTCCAGTGCCCCCTGAGCCTCTGGGGTGAGAGTCCTAGGGGAACTAAGCCCCTCTCCCCCTTTCAACAAATCAAAAAGGGGGGCCAGGTCCTCGGTAGAAATGCCCAGCCAGGGTCTCACCCAATTTAAAGACCCACACAGTTGATGGACCTCCGCAAGGGTCCGGACATTAGTCCTTATAGCCAATTTTTGCGGCACAATGGTCTGCTTTGTAATTTCAAGGCCCAGGTACCTCCAAGGTGGCATCCATTGAATCTTGTCCTGCTGGAGCTCGAACCCTGCAGCAACCAACGTCTTGGTTGTCAGGTCAAGCGCATGGGCAAGCAAACTGTCGTCGGCTGCACACACGAAGATGTCGTCCATATAATGATGTAAAATGACGGCATCCCCGAGGGCTGTACGTACGGGGGACAGCAGAGAAGCGACGTACCACTGGCAGATCACAGGGCTGTTCTTACTTCCTTTTGGAAGGACCCGCCAGTGGTAGCGCTTGTCCGGGGACTCACGGTTGATGGAGGGAACCGTGAAGGCGAAACGCGGGGCATCATCTGGGTGCAGAGGAATTTGGAAGAAGCAGTCCTTTATGTCAATCATGGCCAAATTCCAATTTTGGGGGAGCATTGCAGGGGATGGCATGTCTGGTTGGAGAGACCCCATATCTGCGATTCTCTCATTAATTTGGCGGAGGTCGGTCAGGAGCTGCCACTTGTCCTTATTGGGCTTTTTGATGACTATTGAAGATGGAGGGAGAAGACCCACCTTTCATTGATCAGCATCAACTCCCTTTATTCACTCAATCAATCACTTTTTATAACTGTGTTAATTAAGTTCATGCATATTGCAAACCCGAGCTCACAATAGGTCAGAGATCACAAACCAACCCCTCCTTATGTTTCCAATACCAAGATTTGGGTTCTCAAAATTATTTTTGCTTTCCCAAAACAGCCAAAGATAGAATATCTACTTGTTATGAGAAAGCTGCCTGAGAACTCTGGTATGCAAGGTTCTCAAGGTCTTCATGTTTGTCACTTTTACTTGTAATTAAAAACAACCTGAGAACTTCTGCTGTTTACAGAAACCGGCTGTGAGAATTTTACTCCTCACAGCTGCCTTCTAAGCCATTTCTGAAAAAATCTCCAACAGATGACAAATATAGGAGAGTTCCACAGAGACATGGTCTCCTCAATATTACCCTTCAGCAGCTGCTCCCGAACAAGCTCGTGGAGCGCCTTCAATTTTTGTTTGTTAAGTGGCCACTGTTTGACCTGTACTGGTTCATCAAACAGCCAATCCAGCTTCCAGGTCCGGTGCTCTTCAGTGGCCACTGCCCCAAAAACCTGGGATGCCTTTGGAAGGTCAATTTTGGCTCCCCACTGGGCTAGAAGGTCTCTCCCCCAGAGAGGCTCGGTGTAATCCTAAACAAACGGGCACACCGAAGCCAATTGCCCGTCTGGCCCCGTAATTTGTACAATGCTCCTTGATTGCTTAGCCAATTGGAGCCCTCCTACACCTTGAATTGTGCCAGCTGTGTTTTGCAAGCCCCAATGTGACGGCCACTCCCGAGAGGGAATGATCGTCACATCTACCCCTGTGTCCAAAAGACCCCTGACGATTTTGCGGTCCCCGCCCAACTACAGTTGACATGTCAGGCGGGGCTTCTCCCTCCCCACTACTTGGGCCCAGGCCACCGTCGGAGGTGAGGAGTCTCCCGATGACTTCTGCCAATGGTCCTTGTCAGGAGATGGAATGGCCTGGGCGATGATTTGTCCCTTGGGGAGGAAGAGTGGGGGTCAGACACAGTACAGTCCTACCTCAAAACGGTCCCGGTCCGTAGTGACCAGCCCTGGGACGATGTAAAGGTCTCGCGGCGTGTGCTTAGTATCTCCGACGACAGTCCACCTGCAACGTCCTAAACTCCTCCATCGACCCGGATGTTGGAGGTCGACAGACACCAGCTGTAAATCACTATTGGGAAGGTGTAGGTCCCTAGTGAGCTGCAGCCTGTATGGGGAAGCAGAGGACAAGGTGTTAAGCACAGGTTGAGGCTGTAAACCACGGTTGTTAAATGTCACAGCAGGTATAGATAAGAAATAAGACAAGTCCGGTAACATGTATGATGGGTTTCCCTTTGTTCCTCCCTCCCCGCTAGATGTTACTTGTCCCGCCTCATTTCTATCTTGGCACAGGGTGGGGCTGTGCTCTTGAGCTAGTTTTTTTGCTGTTTTTCCTTCTCCTCTTTCCTCCTCCTATATTCTAAGTAATCTTGCCTCATAGGGCACTGGGGCATCCAGTGCCCCACTTTGCCACAGAGGTGGCAGGGGTGAGTTGCCGTCGTCCTTCTCCCGGACCCCGTTGTCATTGGTCCGGTGGCGGCGGCAGCTTCAGAGTCTGTATCCTCTGGCGTCGGATATTCCGCGAAGGCTACGGAGGCTCTTTTGGGGCGTGCTTTCAGGTCTTGTAGAGGAACCTCCCTGGCACACGCTTCGATCATCATTTCCACGGTGGGTCGGGGGTTTCGAGGGAGAGATTGGATAGCCCGCCTGCACGCTGTGTTGGCATTGTAGTAGGCCATCTGCCTAAGCATCTCCTCTCTCTCCCTCTCCCCCAGAACCTGCGCCTCAACGAACTGGTAGAGACTTTCCATAAATGCCAGGTAAGGTTCCTGCGCGCCCTGCCTTATTTCTTCTTCTTCTAGCTGTGAGGTGGCAATAGCTAGTTTATAAAAAGCACGCTCCGCAGCCTTCCCTGTTTCCACAAATTGTTCTGTGAACAACGCCTTTGCCTGAGCTGCCCCGCTCGCCCACTGCTCGGTGCCCACAAGATGGTCCTCAGAAATTACCAAGCCCTCGGTGTCATGAGATGTGGAAGGGCTCACCCAAAGCATTGGGAGAACCTCCACAATCTCCCTCCTCCATTCTCCTGCCCAGACCCTGAATTCCATGGGCCCTAAAAGGCTGGAGAAGAGAGCCCTCAGGTCCGCGGGCACCAGATCTCCTTGTGCAAGAACTGGGCGAAGGAGCCCCCGGAAATACTCAGATTCCCGGGAGTACTCCCTCTGGGCCTTGCACAGCTCCTTGATCCGGGCCTGGGCTATAGGCACCCATTGGGCCTTGGAACTCCCCTCCCCACCGAGGTGGTATGTAACCGGGGCGGCTTCCAATAAAGGCACCCGTCCCAGCTTCCGATCATCCACCCTCCCCCCCCCCCCGGAACACGAAGCATGGGAACCGGAAGGGGGAGCGTGGGAACCGGAACTGGAGAAGGTAGAGGCGGGGCTTGGTCTCTGGGCAGGGCAACAGCAGGGATGTGGCGACTCTGTTTTCTCCGCCTCCAAGATGGAGTTAGGAGGCAGAGCGGAATAAGGAGGAGGAACTTGGAAGGGGCCCATAGGGGGTGGAGCCGTGGGCGGAGCGAGGGGAGGAGCTGAGGGAGGACCCGAGGGTGGAACCAGGGGCGGAGAAACAGAGGAGCGGGAGGGGTGAAGGGAGAGGAAAGGGTTGGACTTTGAAAGAAAGGGATTCTGGGGAGAAGAAGGGGTAAGGGCATAAAAAACCATGTGGCCATCTCCATTCTGGGCTCCATGGGAGCCATCTTGGGAATTTTCAATGAACCAGACAACTTTGGGGACCGAAACTGGGGACTTGGGGACAGGGATAAAGGGATCGGGAAGACAACTCCGGAGAGCTTGGCCAGGGCTCTTCAGAGGGGGAGGCCGAGCCAGTCGCGAGGGATCAGGGGCAGGGTGGACCCCCTGCTTCTTATTGGCCTTAAGGATCCCCCGAGAGGGCTCCTGCCTAGGGAAAAAGGGTAAGGAATGAGGGGTAGGGATACAACAACCGGGAGAACTAGGGAGCAAACTGGAACGGGATGGGCTTTTTCTCAATTCCCCAGGTGGGCGCAATGTAGTCAGCACGTTGCCTGCCCAATAAGCCACGTTAGATAACTGAGTTTCCCCGGAATTAACTTCTTTATCTAATTTGGCCACAACGGCTGCCCAAAAATGTGGCTCCTTAGCAATTTCGGGGGAAGCTTCAGGGAAATGGGATAAAACCCATCTAATCAACACTATCAACTCTTTCTTGGGGGCAGTAAGCCCTCCCCCAAGTAACAAACCCTTAACCACAAAAAAACTCCTTTTTGGGTTTTTGCTCAGACCCGCACCCATGATTGTGCTCCTAAAGCACCCTAGACAAGGAGACTTCAGGAGGAGCAAGCACCCACGATGGAACACTCCACCCGCCCGAGAAAAATGCAAACTAAAACAAAGAAGCACACGCTGCCAGGCCCTGCTCCCTCCGCTGTTCCCAAGGCTGGGCTTTCAACGAAAGGGAAAAAAGGGATTTTGGGTGATGGGATCTGACCCCAAGTCTGGGGAGAGACAGACCCCACAGGAAAGGTAAAACAAAAAACAAAAGGGAAGAGGACTGCCCCCAGAAGAAAACCCCACGCCAAGAGGGGCTCCCCCCCGGACAGAGAGAGAGAGAGTCCCCCGCGCCCGCCGGCACGAATTCCAAAAGACAGCGAAACACGCTGCAGAGACAATGCAGCTGTGTATACTGCTTTTAAAATTCCCGGGCAGCAGCAGCAGGGAGCTGGACCAGGGCCCCCCGCGCAACGTGGCAGGCACCAGGGCCCCCCACGCCACGCGGTTGCGCGAAAAGCGGCAGGAGGGGCGAACCGCACGGAAAAGCCGCCCCTCACTGAAAAACCCGCGGTAGCCGCTCGGCGCCTCGCCGAGAGAGCCCGAAGCACGCCCCGGCGCCGCCGTACAGACACAACGCGGGCTCGAAAAGCGGCAGAGGGCTCCGCCGCACGGCGTGGCGGGCGGCGCCTACGGAGTCTTCCAGCGGCGCGTGTAGAGAGCTCCCCCCGCCCCGCGCCGAGAGAGAGAGTTCCCCCCAGTGACGTGTAGTGCCTGGGGATCAGCCCTCAAGAGAAGAAGGGTCGGGAGCGGTCCCCAATGCAGGGAGGGCTCCCAGGGAAAATTAAAAAGGCAGGGGGGGTAGCCACCAAGTCCGGGGCTCACCTAATCCAGCAGTGGTGCAAACGGAAAATTCAGGCAGATGTTTCTCATCTCGAAGCCCTCCTCAGGTGTGGGGAGATGCAGCTTTGAATCCCCCGGGAGCACCACCCCTAAAACGGGGTCTGCTGCCACCGGAGGTAGTCTGAAGGCCAGAGGAATTTATAATCCAATCCGCAGGATCCGGGGACCTGGCGTTCAGTTGTCCAGAACGGCCCCACGTTGGGCGCCAACGGCAGCAAGGTGTATTTGGCCTTCAAGGGCAGAGAAGGTCAGAGTCCGGCTAGCTGAGTTTAAGGCCGACACCCAGCTGCATAGTCTGCCAGTACCCCTCGGCGTCGTAAGGCCTCAGGCTGTGCTGGTTGCGGACTGGATCGCTGCTAAACAATGAGAAGGAAGCAGCTGGACGCTCGCTGGGGGCGAAATAGGTTTATTGGAAAGCCCGCAATGCCAGCCAGAGAGGGACCTCCTGATGTACCAGCGACTGACCCAGAACAAAGGGTGCCTCAGTGTTATAAAGGGAAGGGGTGGATCCGGGAGGGGTTTACAGAAAACCAGTAGGGGGAGGAGAGGGGATGAGCTTAACACAAATGACATAGTGGGGAGCCCAATAGATAGAAGGCATGGGATGGGTCCCGGGACCACAGCCAACCACAACCCCCAAAGAGGAGAAGCTTCTGGAATACTAGGTGGAGTGGGGGGGGTGATTGACTTGGCCCAGGGAGGAGAAAAAGCATACATATAAGGGAAAAAGGGGAGGAGGAATTATATAACCTAAAAGATTGACAATAGAACTGGCAGGGCTGTAGTGGGAAAACTGAGGAGGACAGAAACATTTTACACAAAATGGGGGGGAGCAGATACATAAAATGGGGGAAGAACTAAATGAACTTAACGAACACACCACAACACAAGGGCTACTGCATGAGCAATCTCCTGCTTGATCTGGCCAAAGGCTTGTTGCTGCTCAGGGCCCCACTGGAAATTGTTCTTCTTCTGGGTGACCAGGTAAAGAGAGCTCACAATCTGACTGTACTCAGGAATATGCATCCTCCAAAAACCTATTGCACCCAGGAAAGCTTGTGTCTCTTTCTTATTGGTGGGTGGAGACATTGCTGTGATCTTGTTGATGACATCTGTAGGAATCTGACGCCGTCCACCTTGCCACTTCACTCCCAGGAATTGAATCTCATGAGCCAGTCCCTTTACTTTGCTCTTTTTAATGGCGAAACCAGCTCCCAGGAGGATCTGGATGAGTTCCTTCCCTTTCTCGAACACTTCCGCAGCTGTGTTCCCCCACACAATGATGTCATCAATATACTGCAGATGTTCTGGAGCCTCACCCTTTTCCAGTGCAGCCTGGATCAGTCCATGGCAGATGGTGGGGCTGTGCTTCCAGCCCTGGGGCAGTCGGTTCCAGGTGTACTGAACTTCCCTCCATGTGAAAGCAAACTGAGGCCTGCATTCTGCTGCCATAGGAATGGAGAAAAATGCATTGGCAATGTCTATAGTGGCGTACCACCTTGCTGCCTTGGACTCAAGCTCATACTGCAGCTCTAATATGTCCGGCACAGCAGCACTCAGTGGTGGAGTCACTTCATTCAATGCATGGTAGTCCACAGTCAATCTCCATTCTCCTTCAGATTTTCGCACAGCCCAAGTGGGGCTGTTGAAGGGTGAGAGGGTCTTGCTGTCCACCCATTGGCTCTCCAGCTCTCGGATCCTCTTATGGATGGGGGTCACAGCACCTCGAGTGGTCCTATACTGTCGTCGATGCACTCTGGAAGTGGCAATTGGCACTCGTTGCTCTTCTCCCGTCAGGCATCCTACTGCAGATGGATTCTCAGACAACCCAGGCAAGGTGTTCAATTGCTGGATGCCCTCTGTCTCTACAGCAGCTATTCCAAATGCCCATCTGAGTCCTTTTGGGTCTTTGAAGTACCCACTTCGAAGGTAGTCTATGCCCAAAATACATGGGGCCTCTGGGCCAGTCACAATAGGATGCTTCTTCCACTCATTTCCCGTTAGGCTCACATCAGCTTCCACCAAAGTGAAATCCTGGGATCCCCCTGTCACACCAGCAATAGAAACAGACTCTGTCCCCACATGTCTTGATGGGATTAATGTGCACTGCACACCAGTATCGACCAAAACTATGTACTCTTGTGGTTCCGATGTGCCAGGCCAACGAATCCACACAGACCAGAAGACACGATTTTCCCTGGCCTCTACCTGGCTAGAGGCAGGGCCCCTCTAAGCCTGGTTATCTTTCTTTCCCTGGGTGTATGTTTTGGACGTTCCTTCGAGGGGATCAGACATGTCATCATCATCATACCTGGCCATTCAGCTACGGGCAACTGGAGCTGCTTTCCTTCTGGTGGCTTCCTTCAGTTCAGGCACCCATCGTGCCAGAACAGAGGTAGGTTTCATATCCCACCTTCTCATGTTTTCCCCACAATCACGCAGGTAAAACCACAGCTCAGCTCGTGGGGTGTATCTTCTCTCACCATCTGGGAAACATCTGCCTTGGATACCGGAACCTCGGATCTGTACTGCTGAAATTTGGAGAAGGTCTTCTTTAATCTCCTCTCTAAGCTTCTTATGGTTCTCCTCTATCTTATCCTCTAAGTTCTGCAGACGTGTTTCTACCGCTGCGATTCTGGCATGTGTCGGGCCATGTACAGCATCTGCATATGCTCAGAGCTTCCTTGCCATGTCAAGCACAGTCTCACCCCTCTCATCCCTCTTCATGATGGCTAAGGCAGAAGCATATTCATGTGGCCCGAGTCGTACGAGTTTTCGCCACATCACAGACGTGCATGATACCAAGTCTGGGTTCCTAGTTGTTACATCATCTGAGAAGATAATCTCTGCCACGGCCATTTCTCTCAGGTGTTGGATCCCTTGCTCTATTGTCTTCCACTGAGTTTGCTGCATATAGAGATCGTCTGCATACAGGTATCTTTTTGCCACACTTTTTAGGACCCGTTCCCAGAGGTTGTGAGAGTTAGCCCCCCTCATCATTCCTTGGTCTATGACAGGATCCTGTGACAGGGATCCCAAATGCCTGGCTTCAGTGCCATCCAAAACGGTAGCCTCGCCTGCAGCATCCCGGAGACGGACCAGCCAACTAATTATGGATTCATCAGACCTTCGAGTGTAATCCTTCTGTAGGCCACGAAGGTCCTTCAGGGAGAAGGACTCATTATTGGCATCTGATCTTGCACCTGCTGCTTTGACTCCTGATTTTACGTCAGGAGGCACTGAGGTTCCTTCTCCTTCATCATCATCATCATCATCATCATCCCCTGGTCGATTGGTCTTGTCCGTGCATTTCCCACTTCTACTGCTGGTAGCAACAGCCATGGGTTTAGATGCTGGCTTCGAGCCTGGAGTGTTAGCTGCAGCCTGAGTCACCGGGACAGTTGCTGATTTATCTCCCTGCCCCCCTGCCTCTGTCTACTGCCCGACACTCTCTAGCAGTGTGCGATAAGCATATGCCAGGGCCCAGCTCACTGCAATGACCTTCCTCTCCTTAGGCTCATCCTGGTACTTCTCTTTCAGATCTTTGCCCACCTCAGCTGGGTTCTGAATTTGTTCATGGGGAAAATCCCAGACTATACGGTCAGAGAATTCCTTCAGGATTTGGCCCATATCCTCCCATTTCCCACACCACTTAGGATTTTCCACACCGGTGTCTTCTCCTGAGTCAGGGGCCTCATCAGCCCATCTAGAAATCTCAGCCCTCATTCTAGAGAAGCAGCAGACTGTATAGAGGAAGGTTACCAGATTGAATACCAGGAAGATGGTTTCTTTAACATTGAAGGGAAACTGAACATCCTTCACTAGTGATGCAACTGATTCATAGGAGAAGGAGGAAAGCAGAGGCTGAAAAACCTCATTCCCTCCTGCTCCTCCTGCAACAAACTGGATGCATAACCATAGCCATGAACCATTCATACCTGGAGCAGACCCCAGCATGTTTATAAACTTCTTGCACATTATTGCCACCAAACCCAGCAGGATAGCTATTCTGGTCACAGCCCCTCTGATGTAAAAACTACGTATTAGGGGCAATACTAAAGCTATTTCTGGATAAGAAAATAAACCTAGGGACCAGAGAGGTATTAAAATCTCAAAAAACCCTAGGGACCAGAAATGCATACAAACCTTCACCCCAACAGGCATTATGAATCCAAAAAGCATGGCTATTAGCTGATTTAAACGAACACAGAGTAATAGCAGCCAAAATGCAGTCAAAACAGGGTTTTTCCACTCTCTCTCTCGCCTCACGTTTGGGCGCCAAAGATTTGTCCTGGTTTAGGGCAAATTTGTTAAAGAATCTGCAAAGGAGGGCCTCTCCAGAAAGCAAAACCCACACGGCCCCTCCCCCCAACCGGTTTGGGAAAAAATTCCTCGGAGACAGGTGGAAAGAACCTGTTTATTTGACTGGCCCAGCACCCCCCAGCACACAAAATGAACAATACCCAATGACATCGCTTTGAGAAAGATGGCAAAATCAGAAAGTCTCTTTCGGGGGGTGGTTGCTCTGTTCTCAGTCCCTCCGGCGCTGGGCAGCTGCTGCAGCCAAACGGTGCAAACCCTCGGTGTTTCCCAGGTCCTAGTCCGGAGCTGGTTCGTGATGGTCACAGAAACAGGAGAGGAGAGACAGTCAAGGAAGGAATGTGGACTGTTTAGCTAGAGCTAGCTAATAAGCAGAGGCCAAAGCCGAGCAGAAGCGAGAGCAGAAAAGAGAGCAAGCAAAGCAGCAATCTGCAAGCAAGAAGCGAAAACAGCCCTATGTACTGCCCATCTCTGTGTCCCTGATAAGAGAAACCCAAACAAAACTTCCACTCTTCAGAGCCGGTCTTAAAGGCACAGAACAGATGAATGGGGATACAAGCATCATAATGTCACCCCAGGAGACAAAGTTATAATTTCATTGTCTATTTTTACGAAAACGCAAGCAGTTCCTAAATATACACAGCCTTGACCAATATATACAAGCACAGTCTTTTGACTAGTATCTGGATGAATCTCAAAGTGGCAAATGCCTTGCTCAGTGTCAAGACATATGTCTCGAGCATCAATTGTATTACTTTCACAGATAAACCCTTGTTCTCAGGTAATACAGCATTCTTAATTTACAGTTTGCCATTTTTCATCCCCCATCCAGGCCCATACTCTATGTCCAGAGGGATAAAGCAATGTCCCCTCATGGTTTAATCCTTATGCAATGATGGGGTGGATAACATAAATTGTGGTGTTATGTATAGTCAGCACAAAGGCAGTAACCATGTTACCAATAGGATAATACGTAAAATTTACCAGGGTCCACCAAGATTGGAGTTTTCTTTCCAAATCAGTAGCATCGTCCCAAACAGCCTTTTGAATTTCAGTCGGAAAGCATCTTCACTTCCTTCCCGTATGATCAAGGCAGCTGTTGACTGCATCCATAACTGTGCCTGTATACAACTAAAAGCTAAAGACACATTGTCCTGGGCCATACCAAGTGCATCTATTATTAATCTATGGTCTTCAGCCTTTTCCCATTTTGGTAACACTTTTGAAACTTGCCACTGACTAGTTTCTAATGCCAATAGAGAGGACTGTAGGGGCAATTTTAATTTTGTCAAATCCCTAGTTGCATTCATTTTGCTCAGGTAAGTTTTAGTTTCAGTTCATTATCACCTGGTGTTACTTTCCAAGGGGCTTCTGGATCTTTCTTTACTCAAGTGTGGTGGATCCAAGCCCTCTGTTCCTTGATGTTAATTGCAGTGAAGGTAGTGAGAAGCACCTGGAATGGTCCTTCCCACTGTGGTTCTAAAGTTTTTTTCTGCAAGAGACATAACATATGCATAATCTCCAGGTTGTCATGCACTGGTCCATCCAGCTCTCTGCTCCAAGTTCCAGCCATGTGTTTTTCAATTTCTCTGAGTTGTTTACTCAGGGCCACCATATAGGTGGTCATTGTTTCCTCCCCAACTTGGGTAGACATTCCCTTTTTCACTCCATATTGTCTCCCATAAAGCATTTCTAAGGGACTTAACCTTACTTTAGTTCCAGGTTTAGTCCAAATCTGTAGCAATGCCAGTGGTAGAGATTGGGGCCAAGGTAAATTAGCTTCTTGCCCTAGCCTCACAATTTGCTGCTGAATCAAATGGTTTACTTTCTCCACTTGGACACTTGACTGAGGAGTGTGGAGTTCCCAGTCTATACCCAAATGACAACTGATTTGCTGCACTATTCTTGAAATAAAATGTGATCCTCTATCTGAGGATATTGTGGCGGGAATTCCGAAGCATGGTATTATTTCTTGTAACAATACTCTTGTTACCTCCCAAGCTTTGGCAGTCCTGGTGGGAAAACCTTCTGGCCACCCTGAAAATGTATCTGTTAATACCAACAAATATCCATACCCCCCTTTTCTTGGAAGTTCTGAAAATTCAATTTGCCACTACTGCCCTGGTTCATGGCCCTTTCCAATTTGACCGAGTTTTGGTTTGGGGGTATTCTTGGGGTTAGTCTGGAGGCAATAGTCACATGGCCGGGTGTCTTGAATGATGGTAGCATATAGATTCCTGGCAATAATCCTTTCAATTAGATAGTTATGCAGGGCATCTATTCCCCAATGTGTTTTTTGACGTTCCTCTCTTATTAGTGATCATAATAAATGGGAGGGGATAATCAATTTCCCTTCTATAGTAGCCCATCCTTCTTGATTATAAATACCTTTTTGATCATTAACTTTCTGTCTTTATTATATTCTGGCTTACCTTCAAGGGAAATTTGCCCATCTGGAACTAGGGTTCCTTCACTTATGGTGTCACCTTTTGCTGCTTCCTTTGCCTCTCTGTCCGCCAGCTTGTTTCCGTCCTCCAATTCTGAGCTCACCTTCTGGTGTGTCCTAATGTGCATAAGTGCTACCTTCTCAGGCATCTGGACTGCTTCCAACAGTCACATTTTTTCTTGTACATGTTTGATGTTCTTCCCTTGCAAGTTCAGCAAACCCCTTTCTTTCCAAATGGCTCCATGTGCATGTACAACCCCAAATGCATATCTTGAGTCTGTAAAGATGTTTATTCTCTTTCCTTTTGTTATTTCTAAGGCACGAGTTAGAGCAATTATCTTGGCCTTTTGTGCAGAGGTATCTGTTGGCAAAGGTCCAGATTCGATAACCTCTCTGCAGGTAGAAACTGCATACCCAGCATGTTGTTTTCCACTGGTGACTTAGCTGCTCCTATCAGTGAACCAGGTTTCTGCATCATCAAAAGAGGTGTCCTTCACATCTGGGTGGCTGGAATAGGTAGCTTTGATAGTCTCTAGGGGAAGTCGTGGTATATCAGCTCCCTTTGATTTCCACTGAGAAAAGAAGCTGGGTTGACAATGTTAGTTGCCCCTATTTCTACATCATCTTGTTCTACCATAATGGCTTGGTATTTCAGGGACCTTTGTGGGGAAAGCCAGTGCCTACCTTTCACTTCTAGCACTGTGGGCACTGTGTGAGACACTAGTACAGTCATTTTCTGTCCCAAGGTGAATTTGCCTGCTTCTTGGATATTTAGCACAACTGCTACAATGGCTCTGAGGCACTCTGGCCATCCCTTGTCCGCTGCATCTAGCTGCTTGGAAAAGTAAGCAACTGCCCTTCAATATAGGCCCAGATCCTGGGCTAGTATCCCTAGGGCAATCTTCTGTTTCTCATGGAAAAAAAGAAAGAATGGTTTACTCACATCTGGAAGTCCTAAAGCTGGAGCTGACATGAGAGTATTCTTTAGCTGGTGAAAGGCCTGCGTGGCCTTCTTTGTCCGCTGGAGGTCTCTGTTTCCATTTGCAATGAGCGCATAGAGAGGTTTTACAAGCAATCCATAGATGTAGATCCACAATCTACACCATCCCATCATCCCCAAAAAGGTTCGCAGTTTCTTTATTGTCTGAGGTTTTGGAGTTCTACATATCACTTCTTTGCAATCTTGCCCCAAAGTCTGTTGACCAGCACTAACCTCATAACCCAGGTAGATCACTTTCTGCTTTACCACCTGAGCCTTTTTCTTTGATATCCTGTAACCCTAGAGTTCTAGAGAATTTAAGAGGCTTACGGTCCAGACCAAACAAGACTCTTCTGTCCAGGTGGCTATTAGGAGGTCATCTACATACTGCAACAGCTTTCCTTCTTCTGATGGAGCTTCCCAGGACTCTAAGTCTTGTGCAAGTTGTTCTCCAAAGTGAGAGAGTTCTTAAACCCCTGAGGCAACACCGTCTATGTGAGCTGAGTTTTACGCCCACTCTTAGGGCTTTCCCATTCAAATGCAAAGATTTTCTGTCTGACTTCATGGAGAGGGAGGCAAAAGAAGGCATCTTTCAGGTCTAAAATGGTAACCCAAGTTACCTCTGGTGTTAGGCATGTTAACAAAGTGTATGGGTTTGCCACTACAGGGTAAAGATCCTCAGTTATCCTGTTGACAGTTCATAGATCCTGTACCACCTGATATGACCCATCAGGTTTTCAAAGAGGTAAAATGGGAGTGTTGAAGTCAGATTGACACTCTTTTAACAACCCTAATTGCAAAAATTTCTCAATTTCCAGGCTAATTCTTCCCCTATCTTCCTTTTTCAAGGGGTACTGTTTAATTCTAACTGGTTGTTTCCCTTCTTTAAGTTTAATTAATACAGGAGGTGCATTTTTCACCCTCCCCGTTACATTGGAAGCCCATACTCCAGGAAACACTTGGCTTATTATTTCCTCACTAATTTCTGTGACCGTGGTCACAAGGGTTTTGAGAATGAGAGAGAGAAGAGAGTGTTGATTCCATGTTCAGAAGGCTTGATTTATTATTTTATGATATATATACTACATTATAACTATACTAAAAAGAAAAGGTGGGAAAAGTTCTCAGAAGGCTAGCTAAGCTAAGAATTGAAAAAGAATGAATAAGAAAGACCTGTCTCTCGACAGAGAGCGAGACCCAGCTCTGCCGTGAGTGGTCAGTAAATCCAAACATCCACAGGAGACCAATCACAGATCCACCTGTTGCATTCCACAGCAGCATGTAACCATTGTTTACATTTTCTTGCTGAGGCCACAGCTTCTCAGAAGGGAGAAAAATCCCAAGAAAGGATTTCTCACAAAGGATGTCTGTGACAAATTTCCTCTTCAGTTTCTGTGGTTACTAATATTAAATTTAATATTTCTACCTACTGTTGATCATTTACCTCCAGAGTAATTTCCCCATTCTTAAATCTAATAGTTGCTTGTGATTGTTCCAATAAGTCTCTCCCCTAAAAGTGCCTTTGGAGAACTGGGCATATATAAAAACTTGTGAATGCCCCATTGCTTCCCAAGCTTATACTTTAGTGGTCTGAAAAAATATGCCTTTTCAGATTGACCAGTTGCCCCTTGCACCACAATGTAATCATTCCCCACAGGCACTAAAGCTTTATTTAAAACTGAATACATCGCTCCCATGTCAATCAAAAATTCCACCTTTTTCCCTTTCTCCTTCAACTTCATTTTTATAACCAGTGGATCTGCTGGGGTAGAATCCCCTGGTCCTCTTCAATCTTCTTTCACATGCAAGACCATCCTTTCCCTTCCCCTGTTCCCCTTCTCCTTACAGTAACTGTGTCTCCATTCTGGGCATTGGATTTTACAATGATGGACTTTCCTGCAGATTGCACACTGGTGTCTGCTCAACCAGGGTGGGCCTTGCCTGGGTGGTCTCTGTCCGCATCTTCCTCTCTCTTTTTCCCTTACAACTGCTACTAATTTTCTCATCCCTTGCTTATATCCTTCTTCCTGGTTACTAAAAACTCTCCATGCCTCATCCAACAAGGTCTCTAGGTTCCTCCCACTGGCCCCTGAAGCTTTTGAAGTTTGCAGCTAATGTCTCCCATGGACTGCCCCAAAAATAAGTTGACTAACTGTTGTATTCCTACCTCCAACCTGGGGTCCAGTGATGCGTGGTGGCACATTGCATCTCTTAAGTGATCCAGGAATTTGAATGGAGACTTGCAAGAACCCTGTTTGACTGCATGTAAAGCTGACCAGTTTATGGTTTTAGGGATTGCTCTCTCCATTCCTTTTGCTATCCACTTCTGGTAACTTTCAAACTTTTACATTTCTGCTGGTCTATTTGGGTCCCAATGTGGATTTTGGAGTGGGAAGTAGGCTTTTACATCTTGTGGTTGGGTCTTAAAATAATCTGTCAAATTCCCTGCCATTTTCAAAATCAACTTAAATGAGCCTTCCTCGGTCTTATCCTATGCAAGCTATTACAGCTCCAGAGCTCAGCTCCCAGGGGGACTGAGTGCCAGAAGCCAGCTTGCTCTCAGACCAAGGCCGCGCATCAGCCCCTAGCAAGCAGGGAATATTCAGCTCTTAGTGATTAGGCAGCTCTTGTGATTTCAGCTTTGCTTGCTAGGTAGCTTTTCCCTTGGCTTAAGGCTCCAGCAGACGGTAGAGAGAGGAGAAGGAGAAGATGCCGGCCATTCCATGTGTATGGCTTTATTGCAGGGGTTCCGTGAAGGGTCTCAGCTCTTCTTCTCCCAAGTTAGTAGGGGTACAGTATGCTACTTTTATACCCTTGGCCCGGATCCAATCCTGACCAATGGCAAAGGTGTTAGAGGTAACCTGCTTAGTGGATGAGGGAAAGGCTATGGATGTGGGCTACCTGGACTTTACTGAAGCCTTCGGTACTGTCTCCCACAGCATTCTCCTGGAGAAGCTGGCTACCCATGGATTTTCCAGCTGCCCTCTCTGCTGGTTAAAACTACTGGCTTGATGTCCAGGCTCAGGCAGTGGTGTTAAATGGAACTACATCCAGCTGGTGGTTGGTCACAAGAGATGTTTCCCAGAGCTCAGTCAATTTTTAAAGTTTTTTTTGGTGATCTGGATGAGAGGATTGAATATATCCTCCGTAAGTTTTCAGGCAACACCAAGTGAGGCAGGAGTTTTGATCTGCTTGAGGGTAGGAAGGCTCTGCAGAGGGATCTGGACAGACTGGATTGGTGGGCAAGGCAGGGGTATGAGGTTCAACGTGCCATACCAGGTCCTGCACTTGGGTCACAACAGCCCCATTGAGTGCTACAGGCTGGTGCAGAGTGGCTGGAAAGGGGCCCAATGGAAAAGGCCTGGAGATGCTGGTCAACAGCAGCTGAACATGAGCCAGTGTGTGTCTGGGAGGCCAAGAAGGCTCCTGGCATCTTGGCCTGTACCGTCAATAGTATGGCCAGCAAGACCAGGGCAGGGATTGTCCCCCTCTACTCAGCACTGGTGAGGCCACACCTAAAATCCTGTGCTCAGTTCTGGGCCCCTCACTGCAGGACAGACATTGAGATCTGGAGGGTGTCTGCAGAAGGGCAACGGAGCTGGGGAAGGGTCTGGAGCACAAGCCCTGTGAGAAGTGGCTGAGGGAGCTGTGGTTGTTCAGTCTGGAGAAGAGGATCAGGGGAGTGCAAGTGACACTGAAAGTAGGGTGTAGCTAAGTAGGGGTCGTTCTATTCTCCCAGGTAACAATTGGGCAAGAGGAAAAGGCCTTAAGCTGCACTAAGGAAGATTTAGATAAGGTATAGGAAAAATTTCTTCACGGGAAGGGTGGTCAGATGTTGGAGAGGAGTGCCCAGGGGAGTAGCTGAATCCTCATGCCTAGACGCATTCAAAAGATGGGTAGACATGGATCAATGGTGGACCTGGCACAGTCAGGCTAATACCTATGACCCTAAGTGTCTTTTACAACCTAAAGGATTCTATGATTCTACTGCTTGTAGTTATGCGATGCCATATTTAAAATTTATGTATTGTAGAAGGCGAAAAGCAAACTTCAATGATCAGGCAAAATAAAATGTGCATTTAGGAGTATATTGATGAGCAGTTGGATATGTGTTTTATTAATTAAAACCCCATATTAGATAATAGCAAGCTCTACACAAGTTAACTGCAATGGAATGCTTTTTCAAGTTAAGTCTTCACTGGCGCAGCAAGTGGGAATTTGCAGATGATCTTTGGTAGTCTGTGGTAATTGGTTCTGAATGATTCTTTGCCAAAATTGCCTTGCATATTTCAACTTCGTAGTGTCTTGGAGATTCTCTGAAGCTTGGCAAAAATCCACTGCTGAGCTGTTTGATATTTTGTTGTTCTTGCGCAAAGGATGTTGAGACAGATGCCCGTGTATAAAGGTTAAAGGTTTGTTTATTTGTTGATTCTAGAGAATACATTCGGTCTAACAGTAAAGGTTATTTTGGGTTGGAGGAGTAATAGGGAAAGAAGGTGAAACTTTCCCGTTGACTATCTAGGAAAAGAAATTGAAGGTGTCCTCCCACGTAAATATCTTTCCCTGGTACACTGAAATAATTTATTCCTTAGTAACTGTTCCATTTGGTCAGGATCTCACTTGATTTGTGTTAGTTGCATTCAGTTATTTGGTTAATAGTGTTGATCAGAGCTCACTTTGATCAGACATGGTTGTTGCACATGCTAATTGACTGATGATATTTTACTGTGTGATCTCATTTTACTTATTGACCAAGTCTTGACTGTCACTAGCACAGAGTTATAAGTTAAAAGCTACAAAGCAAGGAGGAAGACTGCTTGAATCATGTCATTTAGAATTCCTTTTAGGAAAAATGGCATAACAGAGGTGTATTGGAATTGCAAGATGCAAAAAATTGGTGGGAAGATCCTTTTGGTTACAAAGGCGAAAGTGCTGCTCCAGCCATCTGAGTCTATGTGGGTGTAAGGCTAGAAGCTGCAGAGGAGAAGCTACAGAATTGGATTTGGAACATAGTTTGCCTTAAAAATTTAAAAGATTGAAGCACTGTACTATGATGCTATGAGCTGGTAGAATCAGAAAGCTTGAGACAGATTGTGACATTCTCTCTGTGGTTGAGATTCATTATCTGATAATACAGCCATTGAGAAAACTTCTGTCTGTTAATAGATTCAAACCCAAAAGCAGAATAATGACCTCACCTAACTACTCGAAGTGAGCTTGGATTTTTGATGTGTTGAGTTAAATGTGATGGAAAATGCCATTTTTCCCTGCAAAAGCTGAAATTTAGTATTAGTAGAGAACTACTGAGGTAAAACTATGGCTGTGTATTCAAGATGTGTCAGAGTTAGTACATTGTTCTAGACAGGCCATGACTGAGGTATGTGCACCTCCAATAATGTTCAAAACATTTACTTCTGTAACATTTACTTATGCAAAGCTTCACCTTGCTTGGACTGAGGCAGCAAGAGGAATGACTATCCACAAAGATATTTATTGATTAATGCAGTTGGAGTAAAGGTGGGTGGAATTGTGCTTTGTTGTTGCGGTGTGTTGCAATGTCCTGTTTTAAACTTCCGGTCCCTTCCCAGGTGTGCCTATCCCTTCTCCCTTCCCCCTCGCCCCTCGCTGAGTGTGCCCTGTCAATCAGGCTTAACATTCCAGCAAGGCGTAGTGTGATTGGTCCCTCAGGCCTGGGGGACATTGGCCCGTATAGGTGTCCCTAGTCCCTTGAGACCCTGCCCCTTCACCTGGTTGGTGGCTCACCTGTCCCCTCCCCTTCCCCCGCCCTGAGCTTAAAAGGTTAATGAGACCATGCGGCCTCCATTCTGTTGGAGGAATTGCCCCGGCTCAGACCTCTGTACCCGTGGAATAAACATCTGGATATAGCCCTCCAGCGGAATCCACTCCTTCCTTCTCTTCACCATCGCCAGAAGCTCTCTCTCCTGAGGTAAACGGAGTCCTGACAAGCCTGGACTTGCGTCTGTGCCCCGCTGCACTCTCCAGCAGCCAAGGTATCTCTGGGGTAAAACACCACAGTGCTGCCTTTGGCCCAGCAGCGAGGGTCAGAACTGGCCCAGGCACCATCTAACTGGTTATATTGGGATTCATATTCTAATATATTGGCGTCCCTGAGGCGGGCAGAGTGACTCCGCAGCCCGAAAACGGACTCGCAGTACCTCAGAGAAGTTTCTGCCTGCCGTGCATCCAGCTGAAAGGAGCCTGGCTTCAAGACTCCCAGCTAGAGACTTTGGGAATATTCCCAGAAAAAGTTTCGTGGACTCTTCGGCGCCTATGGAAAGTCCAGCTTCATTGTGGTGAGCAGATTTTCCAGAGGAAGAAAAGGGTAGCCTCTCTTGCACCCAGAGAGAGGTCCTTTTCCGGTGGAGACCTGCCTGCCTAGACCCAGCCTACAGCTTCCATTTCACGTGAGTATCTCTGCTTTCGGTAGAGCAGAAGCTCAAAAACAGACTCTGCCGTGAGTTCTGCTCCCTTTTTGCCTTTGCATTTTTGGCTGCGCAGCCCCACAGACAAGAATTCATAGCGTTCTAGCTTTAGCTTTCTGCCGCGTGTTTCACTGTCTTTTAGAATTCGCGCCGGAGCGGGATCGCTCTCTGCCCTTCCCCCCCGGCTCAGCAGCGTGCTCGGACACGTGTTAGGAGACTCTCTTTCTTTCTCTGCTCCGCGGGGGAGGGGAGGGGGCTCTCTTTCCACGTGGCTGGGGGAGGGGGGGGCTCTCGGCTCTCTGCTCCGCGGAGGACTCTCTCTCTTTCTTTGCATGCGGCGGGGGGGGGAGGGCGTCCCGGTTTCGGCTTGCCACGTGGAGTGGTTGCTCCCTCTGCTCCGCGGGGGGGCTGCATTCCATGGCGGGGGAGGCTTTGTTTCTGCCTCGGCTCGGCAGGGCGTGCCCTGTTGCTGCTGCCCGGGAATGTTAAAAGCAGTATATACAGCTGCATTGTGAAGCTTTTGTCTGCTCGTTATCGCTTTTTATCTGTGGTTTTTTTTTTTTAGAAATTGGTAGCTGATTTTAGCTTTGTTTTTGGTCAGGCGGGATTAAGTACTTTGCTTTTTACCGCTAACATGGGTTCCAAACTTAGCATTGTACAAAGGGGAGTGTATTATAATATTGTTAGCATTTTAGTCAATGGTAATGTGAAATTCTCTAAAGGAAAATTGAAACAGTTTATAAGATGGCTTTTTCTGCAGTTCCCAAACATTTCCCCTGAAGAAATCCACAATATTCAATTCTGGGATAAAGTTGGGAATGAATTGATAACCTTAGGACAATCTGGCAAATCACCCTCAGCTAAATTTGTGTTCTGGAGTTTACAAATTCAAACAGCATTGTTCAAACAAAAGGAAATGGAGGAAAAGCCAAATGTAAAGCCATGTACCTCTGCTCTCCCTGTTTCTCCCTCCCCTAGCTCTAAAACCCCTAAACCTCTTTCCCCAAAACTTGGTATTTTAAAGAGAGCACACTCATTGGGAAGTCGGCTCCCAGAGTGTGCAAGAATACCTGAGTTGTTTTGTTCACAAAGCCCTGGCCAGGCTGCGTGGAAAAATTCCCAACCCCCTGTATCCCCTCTTCTAAAACCCAGAGCACGTGTTAGCTTTCCGGAGAGCAGTGATGTCCAAAATGGCCCCCAGTCCCTAGGGGGTCCACAAGATGGTGGATGCCACGTGGCATCTTCCCAAACCTGGTCTTCTTCTCCCCAAAATCCTCTTAAGCATTCCAAAATTCCATCCCCATCCCCCTCTCCTCCTGTTCCTCGTGACACCTTCCCCCCTCCCCCCGCCTTTCCTGCAGTACCCTCAGCTCCGCCCCTCTACTCCTCCCAGGGGGCGTCTGCTGACGTGATGTCACCAGGTGACCCCGCCCCCTGTTCCCACGGTATCCCCGCCCCCTGCCAGCCCCTTGACCCCGCCCCTTGTTCCCACGGTTTCCCCGCCCCTTGCCGGCTCCCTGTCTCCGCCCCCTCCCCGGGTTTCCACGGTGGGGACACACCCACTGCCTGTCCCCAAATCTGTAGCTGTGATCCCAATGCTTCTGATTCAAGGGATACAGAGCAGGGGACGGCAGACCCAATGCATAGTCCCAGGTTGTCACTAGCTCCTGTTACGTTTCAGCCTGCAGCTCAAGCCGGGGCAGCTCCAACTGCTAATTGGAGCTCCTTTGGACGACAATTGATTAAAGAGATCTGTAAATCTCATAAGGAATATGGTCCACACAGTCCATATTTCCGTGGCCTTTTAAATTCTGAATTAGGTAGGATTGTTGTGATTCCACATGATTTAAAACTGCTTTTTTCATGTCTCATGACCTCCACGGAATTCAAATTATGGGAATCAGCATTGAAACAACTGCTAAAAGATGCTCTCCCAGGCTTACAGGCTGATCCAAACACAGCGAAAGACAACAGTGGTAACCCTATCACCATGGAGCACCTCTGTGGTGAGGGTCAATGGTCTTCTCCCTCAGTCCAAGCTGCTGCAATTCCTGCAGAAACACTTGAGAAAGTAAAAGAAGCAGCTGAAAAAGCATTCTTTTCCCTCCAACCTGAGGGACCAATCACACGACGCCTTGCTGGTATGTTAGCCTGATTGACAGGGCACACTCAGCGAGGGGCAAGGGGGAAGGGAGAAGGGATAGGCACACCTGGGAAGGGACCGGAAGTTTAAAACAGGACATTGCAACACACCGCAACACTTTGTGGAATTGATGTACTATACAATTGAGGTGTATATGGAGAGAAGGGGATAATGGTGATGTGGCTGGGACTGTAGTTTGGAGGAAGGTAAAAGGACTGATTGCTATGAGCAAGGCAGCAGATAGAATCATGTTCTTGAACACATGTTCGGGAACAACAGAAAGACATGCTGGCTCCTAGGGGCATCTGTTGCTACAGGTACTGCATGAGCAAAAGGATTGATAGTACTATCCTGCTTATGTATTAATTTATTTTTCTTGAAGTGTAAAATCCATCCAGTGTGTTGTCTACAGTAGTAGTGTGAGTGAGTTGTGCCACATGGGAGGCCAAAGTGAAGAAATTGGAAGCAATACTGAAACTTTTGGGTTGCTTTTCTAGATAATTATGACTATGATCATGAAGAAAGCCGTGAGGAAAGTGATGGGTCTTTGGAAGCCATGATCGATACAATATTAGTACCCTCAAGAAGGTATGCTAATAAGAATTTGATAAAAAAGCAGTAGAAGAATTAGATGTTTACTTATCGGACCTGAATACTTTGCATCACTTGAGTCTTAGTAGAATATTTTAGTAGCCCACTCCGTCCATCACAACTGCTTGCTTTAGCAAGATAGTCCTAAAGTAACTGCTGCTTTCTCCAGCTAATGACAGATTGATCAACTGACTGCTGCTGAATAGGAGGAGTAGCAGTCAAATTGCAAGATTTTTTTCTTGCTTTCTAACTATGTTCGAAGATTCAAGAGACAGATGGAGAGAACAGAAGCTTCCATTTCTCAGGCTAAACCTACTCTACAAGGCTTTTTTCATTACTTTTCTTGAGACTTACAATCACATTGTTCTGTAGCTACTCTTCCTACAGTACCAGCAAAGGGTTAAACACAGAACAATGTTATCCTAGAAGGTTTTTTCCCTTTTGTAATTTGCTTAGTCCAGGAATATTTCATGACCTTTTGAATAATGCTGTCTTTCATAATATGACTCCCACAAATGTTTGAACATTACCTGCTAAGGGACTAAGGGAGTTAGCAAAGGAATGCTGTAATGCTATCCATTCTTAGACATCAGTAGATGTAGTTGCATATAGGTCTCAGAGGCTCTCAAAGTAGCTAACAATTAAATCCTGGGTTTCTTTCAGTGACTTCATACAGTATGGAGGCGTGTCTGCTTCTGAGGCTACAGACAAATAACATCAAAAACATTTTAAGATATGCTTTTCCCAGCAAGTGGGAACTGTGCAGTTTTGAGAGCTATGCCATTGGCATGAAACTTACTAGAAGTGATAAAGCTGAAGTTTTTGGTAGCCAGGTGATTGTTAAATATCAAGTTTACATAGGAACAGACTTGTGGATGCCAGAAATGGTTCAGACAAAGACTACATAGGAAAAAGAATGTTGTCAAGTGTGCAGAAGACTTTCCAGTTGTCTTTTATAGTAGAATGCAGAAGACTTGTTTACGAGTGTATTGAGAAAGCCCTTTTTTTTTTTTTTTTTTTTTTTGTGTTCTAATCAATAGCAGAGTTTATTAATTTACTGTTTTTGGGAGGCTGATACACAACTAGGGCTAAAGCTGCTCTAATTGCCACATTGTTCTCCCTATAGTAAAACTGCTTTCTGATGACCGGGACGAATTGAGGGAAATCGTAACGGACAGATACGGAGCACGCAGTGTATAACAGCCTTCTAAGATTTGCATTCTAGTTGTTTAATTTGTCTCTAAAATTGTTGGGGTTTTTTTGTCTCTCTCCCCTCTTGAGGAGCTCATCGGTGCCATCGTCGTCAGAAAATGAAGACCTGTTAATTAAAAATGTATATATCTTTGACATAAGTTAAACTTATGGCATGTCCTTTTTATATTGGTTGAAACTTACACTTCATGGAAAATGGTTTTGGGCATGTTTTTTTGGGGCTTTGGTTTGTTTTGTGAGGGTTTTGGGGTGGTTTTTTGTTGTTTTTTGAGCAATATTTTTACACATTTGAGTTACTCTGGCAAAATTGTAAAAGCTAACTCTCAGTGACTTCACTAAGCTTTAGGAAAGAACAGCAGGAAGTAGGTGCCCTTATATCTGACTTCCTGTGTAACATGCAGTGTGTGACTGATTCCTTGTTTGCTGAAACAGTCTTTTGATGTGGGCAGTGGTCAGACTTTGTTTCTTTAAGCTATAAATGAAATTTAAGTGTGAAAATGTAGGGTAAAAGGAACTTGGATGTACAGTTGTTCACTGTACTGTGATCAGAGTTGTTGCAAGTGAGTCATCTGTGTTGTATGTAACACCTATCCTCGTCACTACTTAGGTCCTACTTTGAATACAGTTGTAAAAATATTTTGTATTTTGTTAGAATTCAAGACTGAAATATTTTTGCTGACTAAACACTGTGGGGCCATTGCAGTTCAGAAATTTTACAGCAGTTTATGCTAATATCCTTTCTTGATTTTAAAATGACTAATAATTCCTTTGTATTCCTGTAGAACTTGAATACTTGTGTGGGAAATGAAAAACCTGTGCCTCAAAAAAACTTAAAAAATGGAAAGGAAGAATTCCCTGCTTCAGAAATGGAGGAGAATGCAGGTGAAAATGTTACCCAGACAAAGTCTCCTGCGAAAAAAGATTACCTTCTTGAGAAAGCCAGAGATGAACTGGCAGAAGAGGTTAGGATATAATTTTTGTTAGTTTTTAAGTAAATGATCACTAAGTTTGGAGAACAAATCACTAATTATAACAAAAAATGTCTCTTGTAATCCACATACATTGAAAGATACCTTTTTCTGATAGGTAGTTATCAGTCACGGAGTTTTAGAGTGGACTGATAAAGTACACACTGAAAGCATGGAGTTTGTGCAGGTATCATACTTAAAAATCATGGTGAAGTGAATAGTATGTTCAGTAGAATCGTGGTATGATTACACTTAAGTCAGTGAAGTACACTGCATATATTCGGAAACAAAAAGAACTGTTGAATTCTTAAGACATATGTTGTTATCTTGTTGTATTTCATATTTCTAGAGTCCCATACTGTTGTTATTATATTCTTAAAATCCATACCTTCTAGCTGGTTTTCTACCATGCAGTTCTCTGCAGCACATTTCCTCATGGCTTCACAGGGGCTCCTCCAGGGCTCTCGACCCACCCCTTTTATCCCAATTGTCTTTACGAGCTACAGCTGCTGCCCACCTAAGGACTTTGCAGCTGTAGCTCATTTAGAGCTACTAGGACCCACTTATCCAATACATAGGACTCTCACTACAGATATACATGTTAAATATTTAACAGGGACTTGGTAATTTTACGCAGGAATGTAAATATTCTTCCTTTTAGGTATTCCATTTCATATTTGAGGAATTCCTTCACAAGGGTTACTGTCAAATGTGCCACTTCTTATTTTGGAAAGTAAATTGCATTTTTAACTGAAATGGTAGTTGTTTTTCATCTGCTAAAATTTTTTAAATGTGTGAATATATCTCTAGTCTTCAAGCTTATGCAGTTCGTGGCTAATGTCTTAAATATATTCTATCTGAGCACATCTTCTTATTTGAAAGGTGAATTCATAGATGATGAGTGAACTGAAAATTGAATCTGATCTCAGTCCCTTACCTTCATTTTGTGTTTGTAGCATACTATGGTCATTCTGAACCTAAGTAGTAAATAACAGAAAAAAAAAGATATTCCAAATTCTCCACATGATTTGGAAAATGAGATTTATTTTTAACCATAACTGACAGAAATGAAGAGGTTATAATGGTTATAATTTTGATTTCTTAGAATTTCCTGTTCTTTCACATCCTACAGATTGCAAAGTCGGTGATGTCTGAGTCACCTCACAGTGGTGAAGAAAAAGGAATGACATTAGATGTGTTTTGCGGAGAAAAGAAGAAACCTCACAACTTTATGAAAGTTGTAAAGCTCGGTATGTTTATTTACGACGCCGAACGCACACAGAGAAAATCCTCCTAAAAAGGCATGCGTACCCCTGAAGATTTCAGACCTCCTTTTATCCCCCTTCCAAATGCATATGCATACAGTTTCACAATAAGTTCATACATATTCATTCTGCATGACACTTAGCACCAGTTCTTCTTTATCAAAGGAATTTCTAGGTCGGGGCAAATTGACCTCCTGGTCTTTTCTGTTTTTCTTTCTCTGTCTCCTTGCTGTCTCGGCATGCGAGTTTTTCTTTCAGCTTTGGCCGTTTGACTTTTCACCGTTGTTAGACACTTCACCTAATTCAGGATGGATCCCTACTCTGTCTCATTCCCCCCTTTCCTAGGAAACAAGTAAATTCTTTTACTTAATGAAAACTTCCATGACAATAAGTGTCTTTTAATGCTTCACTATGTACGTTTGATAAAGAGGTTAGTACAGCCATTCATTGTAGTATTCTCCAGTTCCAAATTAACAATGTAATAGATAAGCTTATCCCAACTAATATTAGTAAAACTACAATAGGGTGGCACAACTTATTAAAGATTCCATTTGCAGTTGGTGACCACCCAATGATCACATCACACCAGTGATGATCCATATTTTATTTTATTCTTTGTAAAACTCTGGTTATCTTCTTTGTATCATGTTGGACAGTAATTAAGGTTTTCTTTCTACTTTTTTGGATTCCTTTCAAGACTTCTAATAGGTCTTGGTGCTTAATTAATTGTTTTACCAATGTAAGGTTGGCCCCAATAGGGGTAGGTGGTAGTCTGTGATACACTGTGTAATTGGCTGTAAGCAGCTGGTGGGATGTTACTGGTACCAAATACGAAAAATCACACCCAATAATCTTAACAAAATTACAAACACAGAGATTAGAATGGTTTCTACTAGACAGAATAACATCATTGCTATCAATTTGTACAGCAGCACAAGCAGTTTTCAAACATACGCCCTTTTCCAGTATATACAAGCACAGTTTTCTGGTCAGTGACTGGATGAATTTCAAAGTGGCAAATACCCTGTTCAGTGTCCAAACACATCCTGGGCATTAGCAGTATTGCTTTCACAAATGAATCTCATTTGTTCTCTAGTAATGCAGGATTCGAAGTTCACTGTCTGCCACTTTTCATTCATCTTTTCGTGCCCACACTCTATGTTCTGAAGGACAGAGTATTGTTTCTTCATGGTTTAATCTTAGGGCAATGATGGGATGGATAACATAAACAGTGGCATTACGTATGGTAAGCACAAAGGCAGTGGCCACATTAGAAACAGGATCATAGGTGAAATTCACCATAGTCCACCAGGATTGAAACTTCCTTTCAAAATCAATTGCATAATCCCACTAAATTTTCCGAATTTCAGCTGGAAAATTACCTTCACCCCTTTCCTATATGATCAGAGCTGCTGTTGCTTGTATCCATAACTGTGCTTGTATACATCTGAAAGCTAAAGACACATTATCTTGAACTATACTAAGTGCTTCTACAATCAACTTGTGGTCTTGGTCCCCGGCCTCTTCATACTTCCTTACTTTGGCAGTACTTTTGAAATCTGTCACTGCTCTAGTTCCTAATGCCAATAGAGATTACTATAAAGGCTGCTTCAATTTTGTTTGGCTACCTGCTGCAGCAGCCAGTTTATTCATCAGTATTTCTGAATCAATTCTATTTAAAACTCCTAATCTTGTCCCTAATATGCCAGTTAGATGTTTGTTATAGGGAACAGGAACTGCTTTCTGTCCATGATCATCCCTCCCTGCCAGAGGGATGTGCTGGGCTCATACTGCAAATTCAGACACACTTCACAAGTGTACCTGACAGAGGTTTAGGTCATACTTGAGGCAGATGTTTGTTCTGAAATGTAGAGAGCTCAGGGAATCTAACCTCTCCCTCTCCCTCCAAAGCACCTGATTTCTCAGATGTGTGGCAAGCAGGAATGTCTCTCCTGGTCTACAAAACCTCACCCACCTTGCCCCTAGCTAAGATCAAGCTGTGGACTGTGTTCAGGGCAGAAGATAATGGAGGGGAAATCTTGAGAGAAAAGCCTATATTCATTGCAGTGCCTCAGAAGAAACTGGGATCAGGTTTCTGCTATTTGAAACACTCAGCACAAAAGTGATGCTCAAAATCCTACAGCCTGCTGCTGAGCTCTGAGAGGGTCTCTCTCTCTACTTCTTTTAAGCAGAATCCAACCGCCTCAGACTGGGACAATCACTGATCCAAATCTCAGTAGGAAAATGGATAGCTATAAATAAGGAAAATCACCTTCCTTGCTTGGGTTAATTCACCACCTGCAGTTCGGCACCCTTTACCAGCCATTGCCTGGGGGTTCAGCCAACCAGCTTGGAAAATGACCTAAGGAAACTGATTTCTTGGTGTTCCTGGTTTTAGGCACCAGGAGAGCTGGCTCCTTCCTTTCTTGTTCTGCTCCTGAGATATGCCTGTTTTTGTGACCATGTTGTCCAGTCCTCCAAGGAAGTTTTTAGGAAGGAGGAGCAGGCTGGTTGGATTTTTGAGATGTTAATTTGCATTATCAACTCCACACGTTTGAGAGACCATTCTGGATTGAATAATAGCTGTTGTTCAGTCACATTCTTTACTACGTTAGGTTCAAGTTTGGAGTTTGGGGAGAGTCTGAACTAGTATGGGGTGTATAAGGCCCCGCTGTGTTAAAAAGTGCAGTGTCCACTTTGAATTCAAATGAAAGTCTGACAGTAACTCGAGCTCAAAGGCAGGTCACTTCTACAGGCTGTATCAGGGTGAAATTACACCAACAGTCTGATTCACTTAGGTTATCACAGACTTCCTGGTGTTCATATACACCAGGGGAGGTTCAGACACTAATTACATCTGGTCTCTCATAAGCCATCCTATTGATGACTAAGCACTTTACTTTGATTTCTTCTCCTCAGATTCCTTGAAGTGTTCACAGTTCCCGTTCTTGCTATTCTTACTCCTCACATACCTGATTCTCGTGGATTACTACAGTAGATATGTTTAAATCTTTTATCTCAGATGGTTTTCCCATGGATCCAGTATACTGATTAAATGCCAGGGACCAAGGCCATTCAGCATTGCTGTGGGTAGAGGTACTCTCTAGTTCTAAAACTTCAGTTATAATTCCATACAAAACAATTCTGTAGACTAAAGTATGAGCTACTCCCGACCGCAATATACTCATTTTTCCCGAATAAGTTTTAGTCTCAGTTCATTGTCTCCTGGTGTCACTCCTGAAGGGGCTTCTGGGCCTTCTTCACCCGAGAGTGATGGATCCAGGCATTCTGCTCTTTGATTTTGATTGCAGTGAAGGTGGTGAGAGGTACTTGCAGTGGTCTCTCCCACTATGGTTCCGAAGTCTTCTCTGTAAGAGACTTAACATATACATCAACCCCAGGCTGTCTAACTCCCTGCTCCGAGTTCCAGCCACATGTTTCTCAATTACTCTTAGATGCTTGCTTAATGCCACCATGTAGGTGGACATTCTGGACATTCCCCTTTTATTCTATATGGTCTTCTATAAGGCATTCTAAAAGGATTCAGCATTCCTTTAGCTCAAAAGGTTTAGTTTGAATTTGCAATAGTTCTAGTGGAAGAGCTTCTTGCCCCAGTCTTATGATTTGCTGCTTAATCAAATGATTCATTCTCTCCCCCTGGCCGCTTGATTGGGGGCGGTATGAGGTGTGAAGTCCTTAATCTATGCCCAGATGGCTACTAATCTGTTGCACTATTTTGGAAATGAAAGGTGATTCTTTATCTGAGGATATTGTGGCTGGAACTCTGAGGCGTGGTATTATCTCTTGTAAAAATGATCTGGTCACCTCTTGAGCTTTGATAGCTCTGGTGGGGAATGTTTCTGGCCACCCTGAAAATGTATCTATTAATACCAGTAAATACTGATACCCCCCTTTTCTTGGGAGTTCTGAAAAGTTGATTTGCCACTGCTGTACAGGCCCATGGCCTCTCCCAGTCTGACCGAGTTTTGGCCCGGGGGGGTATTTTGAGGGTCGTTTGGCAGCAAGGATCACATTATCAGCTCACCTGAGTGATAGTGGCATATAAATTCCTGACAGCGATACAACTATTGTTTCAATCAGATGTGTGTTCTAGAAAGCCTGTGGGAATTACTACTTCAAAGTCAACACTTCATTCCAATGCACTCTGTATCACTCGCAGCCTTGGTCCTTTTGAGAAAGGAGCCACACTCTATAAAAGGCTTTTAAGTAGTTAGGCCCTAGTGTGTTTTCTAGTGCCCTTCCTTCACTAGTAACCACGAAAATGGGAAGGGATTACTAGCTCTCTTTCAATAGTAGCCCACCCCTTGCAGTTGTATGTCTCTTTTGATTAGTATTATTATATTCTGGCTTACCTTTGAGGAAAATCTGTACCTCACCCTTTGCTGCTTTCTTTGCCTCTCCATCCGCCAGCTCATTTCTTTCCTCCAATTTTAAGCTCACTCTCTGGTGTGCCTTAATATGCTTTTTCAGGTAGCTGAACTGCTTCCAGCAGCTGGATTGTCTCTTATGTCCCTGTGAGGTCAGCAGTCCCCTCTCCTTCCAGATGGCTCCATGTGCATGCACAACTCTGAATGCCTTTAGCTATTTCTGAGGCATGAGTCCATGCATTTATCTCAGCATTCTGTGCAGAGGTACCTGTTGGTAAGGGTCCAGACTCTATTACCTCTCTGCAGGTAGTCACTGTGAATTTTGCAATGTCGCTTTCTTGTCAGTGAACCAGGTCTCTGCTTCGTCCGGAGGAGTGTCCTTTAAGTCTGGGCGGCTGGAGTAGGTAGCTTCAATGGTCTCCAGGCAACTATGGTGTACTGCTTCTCGTTGATTCCACTGAGAAAAGAAGCTGGGTTGACAATATTAGTCACCACTATCTCTACATCATCTTGCTCTACCATCATGGCCTGGTATTTCAGAAACGTCTCTGGTGAAAAGCCAGTGGCCACCCTTTACTTCCAGTACTGCGGACACTGTGTGGGACACTAGCACAGTAATTTTTTTCCCAGGGTAAATTTGTGTGCCTCTTGAATGTTCAGCACAACTGCTGCTACAGCTCTGAGTCAACCTGGCCATCCTTCGGCTGTTGCATCGAGTTGCTTAGAGAAGTAAGCAACTGCCCTCCGGTATGGACCCAAGTCTTGAGCCAATATTCCCAGGGCAATTCCTTGCGTGGAAAAATAGAGAGAATGCTTTACTTACATCTGGAAGTTTCAAAGCTGGAGCCGACATGAGGGCACTCTCTAGCTGGCGAAAGGCCCGTGTGGCATCTCTTGTCCACTGGAGATCTCAGTTCCCATTGGCAATAAGAGCATAGAGGGGTATGACGAACACTCCATAATTACAAACCCACAGCTGGCACTACACTGCCATGCCTAAGAAGGTTTGGAGTTCTTTCATTGTCTGGAGTTCAGGGTTTGGCATAGGGCTTCCCTGCCTTAAAGACTGCTGCTCAGCACTGCCTTCTTACTCCAGGTAGATTACCTTCTGTTTCACTACCTGTGCCTTTTTCTTTGAGACTCTGCATCCTTGGAGTCCTAGGAAATTCAAAAGGCTTACCGTCCAGGCTTCTCTCGCTTCCCTCGTCTGAGTGGCTACTAGAAGATCATCTATGTACTGCAACAGCCTCCTTTCCTCTTGTGGAGCTTCCCGGGACTCTGGGTCTTTGCAAGCTGTTCTCCAATCGGAGTGGAGAATTTTGAAGCCTTCAGGCACATGGACTATGTGAGCTTGTGTTTGAATGCAAAAATGTTCTGGCTGGCTTCGTGGATAGGGAGGCAAAAGAAGGCATCTCTTAGGCCTAGAACAGTGAACCAGGTTAGCTCAGGTGTTAAACAAGTTAGTAAGGTCTACGGATTTGCTACCACAGGGTACAAATTCTGTGTTATGTTATTGACATCCCTTAATCCAGTACTATCAGTTATTGGACTGATGCCTTCCTTACCTTCCCTTTGAGGGTACTACTCAGTTCTCACTGGTTGTGTTCTTTCATTAAGCTTGATGGGGGAGCATCCCATGGGGGAGCATCTTTCACTCTCCCTGGTACAGCAGAGACCCATACCCTTGAAAACACTTATTTACTTATTCTAATATCTCCTTAGTAATGTCTTTCTTAATTTCAGTGTCTGTTAATATTAAGCCTAACATCTTTATATTATTTGCCTCCAGAGTAACATTTCTCATTTGAGAATGTTTAGCAAATTGAGTGAATTGTACAAAAGCCTTTAGGTACACATAGTACACATGTTACTTTAAAGGGTTGCAAAAGTATGCCTTCTCAGACTGGCCAGTTGTTCATTCCCCACACTACAACATAAACATTCTCCACAGGTATTAAAGCTTTATTTAAAACTGAACATATGACCCTTGTGCCGACAAAAATTCTTCCCTTTTGGGGAGGTCATCTTTACCCCTCCTCCCTTACCTTGGGAGGAAGCATTTAGCAGGTCATATGTACTCGTTTTGTGAACTGTGATTGCTTTGCATTTCAGCATGATAATTTTTGCCTGATTTCATACGTTGCTATCTTATGCTGCATGCTGAACAACATGTTTGATTTGCTTTCTCTTTGCCTTGTTTTCCTTTTCAAGGGCCAAGACCAGAGAGCGGTCTGATCTCACAGTCTCTTTGTCATTCTGGGTGATTTCTTAAAACTTAAGACATTTCAGCATACAAAAACTATCCCATTTATCTTCCTATTATAAAACAGTACTAACAGCAATGAAGCACTATAAATCTTTTTATTTTCTGAGCTGCTCTTACTGGCAACCTCCTCCCAGCGAGCCCCTCCCAAAAGGGGCTAATTTAGGAACCTGTTTGCTCTGCTCAGTTCTCATTATTTATTTCTCCTTGCCCTATCTCGCTTCCATTCAAACCTTCTTACAGACCTTCACAGTAGTTTCTCAGTTTTCCTCCTATACACACAGCTCCAGGTGGCAGGTATCAGATGTGATTCCCACACACAAGCTCTAAGACCTTAGGTTCTGAATCCGCTTGACCAGAAACCTCGAATTTACACTCGGGGCATGTGCCCTGACAATTATTAGAACAGCAAAACAGCAATACCAGTGTTTCTCATAAACACCGCACTGCACTAATACCTGCACATCCAGCATTTGCCCACAGGCCATTCCTGTGTTCCCTGGGGAGACGGGGCAGCCAGAGCTGTCCCTGTGCCCAGGGGACAGCCACTGTCACCTCACACAGCCTGCTAGCCTCTTGATGTACCAAAGGCTCCCCGGAATTGCCCACAAAGGCAGGCTATTCTGTTTGTTTTAGAGAACTTTAAATCCTTTCAGCAGATTGTTTCCAGTAAAGACTTACTGCAGTATCAACTGAAGTCTCATAAATCTCATAAGTCTCATTAACTAATTCATCTCCTTCATCTCTTCTATCCCTTCTATATAAACCCTGTTTTACAAAATATCAGTCTTTTCTAGTTCTCTTCTTGCACAATCTAGTTAGGCACTGTGTCTACTTACACTTGTTTTGCTGCTTTGCAAAAAGGCTGTGCTAGTCACAGCCAAAACTCTGATATGCCCACAGACACACACACAGGCACTCCCCCCCCCCCTTTATCTCAAATTCACTAGAGCCAATGCTTGAATTGCTGTGAGGGGGAGAATTCTTGGAATTCCATTAACTCGTTTTATCGAAGTTAAACATAAATCACTGTACTATAGTTCTCCTATGTAAAATGCTACTCTTGTTGCAACAAAATATTAAAATCTCCGCAAACACCACTATACAATCTGAGAATCAAATTACCACAATGCAGCGGAAGAAAATCACCACACAAAATCACTGGGAAAGGGCATATTTCTCAAAGTGCTCACTTTCTCAACACAACACAGCATACCATAATTCAGCATTTACTCATATCAATTTTCCTGGACACGATCAAAATAACAGCACACAGTCTAGAGATCAAGTCCGAACATCCAAGGCAACGGAACTCTCTGAGCTCATACTCACGATTAAAATGTACCAAATCTACACAAATCACTACATTTAAACACGACAAATGCCATCACTGACATTCCTCCACTCGCTTCTCCGCGGGGCACTTCTCTCCCTGCCCCCGCAGCCTGCTGCAGCCGGCGCCTCTGGCCTCACTCGGCTGCTTCAAACACGGGGAGTACTGACGCCCCCGCACTGTAGGGCACTGCAGATTTACTCTCTTTTATACACCATACACTTATCACCTGCACGATCACAAACACAGTGCACTGACCACACACATTAACCATACAGCAACACAGTGTCCGGACATCACACACACACACAAACAAAACACACACGGGCTCACCAGTTCTGCTCTATCAGAACTACGAATCCCCAATACACACAAACACGGGTTCACCCGGCTTACCCCCAAAGCCACTAGCGGTCTGCTCTATCAGAACGATGAACCCTGTCTCTAATACAGCTGCTCTATCAGCTGAACCCATGAACCCAGACGTCTCTGGGTGGTTTACTCCCTTTCTCTCCTTCCTCCCCCATGGGGCCCCTTAGTACATACCATATCTTCCTCCGCAGGCCAGCGGGTCGTTGTCTGTCGTCGCAGGTGGCAAGTCGAGACAAGCGGAGCCCCACCAGGAAAAAAAAATCCTGGGGCGCGCCTTGGAGGTCCGTCTATCTTCCCTGCCCCCGCGGGGACAGAGAACTCCTGGCTGGCTCGCCAAAATGTTTTGCGGAGAAAAGAAGAAACCTCACAACTTTATGAAAGTTGTAAAGCTCGGTATGTTTATTTACGACGCCGGACGCACACGGAGAAAATCCTCCTAAAAAGGCATGCGTACCCCTGAAGATTTCAGACCTCCTTTTATCCCTCTTCCAAATGCATATGCATACAGTTTCACAATAAGTTCATACATATTCATCCCGCATGACACTTAGCACCAGTTCTTCTTTATCAAAGGAATTTCTAGGTCGGGGTAAATTGACCTCGTGGTCTTTTCTGTTTTTCTTTCTCTGTCTCCTTGCTGTCTCGGCATGCGAGTTTTTCTTTCAGCTTTGGCCGTTTGACTTTTCACCGTTGTTAGACACTTCACCTAATTCAGGATGGATCCCTACTCTGTCTCAGATGATCTCATGAGCTCACTGTCTTATTACCCATTTATAACGAAGAATCAAATACCCCGAACTCCAGAAAATCTGCTTGAGTTTGAAACTGTTTTTATTATGCTCATTGATAAAAAATGTGGTTAGTTCATTGACTTGTAACGCAAGAAGAAAAAGATAATTGTTTCAGTGATGTTGCATGTTTTTCTAATGGCTCAATCTAATACAAAACAGTAGACCTAGTAGTAAGTTGTGAATACTTTGAATTTGATTTAAGAGATTTTTTTTTCCTTACGTAGAATTCCCTTTGTTTTGGGGAAACAAAAACAATATAAAGCAGCTATATGTATTCCCTCTTGGATTGCTGTATCACTGAGGGGACAGAAAAAAACCAGACTGATTGAAAGTATTAAAATTTCACCTTGGTTTGTTTCATTTAGTTGCTGAAATTAGACGTTCGTGGAGAAAAGCTATTCAGACTGAGGGCTCATTATACCCAGAGCTGTCCTCAGCTGAAGTGGTGACGGAAGAATCTTCAGTGAATGCCATACCCGGTATGCAGGAGGAGGTGGGCTCTACCTTTGTGTGCTCTGAACCTGTGTCTCCTGTATCTGACTTGGGTCCTCCTGTATCAGAGAAGAAGTCTCAATTAATTTCTACAGAATCTGCTTCTCAGGAGCAGGTGATTGTAAGTCATACATTTGAATCTTCGAATTCAAACACGTCTGGAATTCAAGAAAATGAGAGAACTGAGTCAGAGGAACCAGATTGTTCTGCTTTGAGTGGAAGTTCTGTAGAAGATCTAAGCCAGAACATGAATATTTATTTGAAAAGTGGTAGTAGAACAAATACACTACCTTCAGACCACTGTCGCAGTTTTCTAATGGGTAAGACGCTATGCTGGAATGCATCTGCATTAAATTCTGCCCTTCATGAATCTCCTGACATGGGAATATTGGACGAGATGCTTCCAGAGTGTGATGGTATGGATCCCAGCATATCTGCAGACTCAGACTCTTTTTTTTTAACAATGGACAGTGAAAATTTAATGGATGGGTCAGAAAATAATGAGGATATTAAAAAATTGGACCTATATTTGCAGTCCCTGTCCAACTCACACGAAGTGCTAAAAAAGACTGCATCTAAGAGTCATAGTAGTGGAGACAAATCTCAAAGTTGTAGAGCTAAACTAAGGATGTCGGAAGAAGGAGAGGAAAATGAGGATGATCTTCCCATGGGTGAAAGATTTACCAAGATGCCATTGCCAAGCTCTCCTGATGAAAGCAAACATTCCCTGTCCCTGTCCAACTCACACGAAGTGCTAAAAAAGACTGCATCTAAGAGTCATAATAACGGAGAAAAATCTCAAAGTTATAGAGCTAAACTAAGGATGTCCAAAGAAGGAGAGGAAAATGAGGATGATCTTCCCACGGATTAAGGATTTACCAAGATGTCATTGCCAAGCTCTCCTGATGAAAGCAAACATTCCCTGTCATCTTTGCTGGTATCCTGTCAACAGAAGGATGGTACATGAAGTCCCATTAGACTTACTACATGAATTGAAGGTAAGTTTCTGTGTTCTTTGTGCATCAAGATTTTTTCCATTCTGTCACTAGATATACTACCATGAATAACATCTGAGTAGCTGGACTGTGCTGTGGAAGTGGATGGAAACTTATTTGTATGCTTGTTTCTCATGGAAGATGAGATGTGGAAAAAAAAAGGAAACAGGCTTCCTCTAGTTCTAGAGTTCTATCAAACATCTTCCAAGTACAATAAAAGATGTTCATCTGACTTTCTGCTGTAATCTGGAGTGGTTAAAAAAAAAAGCCTCAAAGTGCATTAACTGCAATCTGCAGTTAGATTTTGAATAATCTGAATTTAGATGTTGAGAATTCACAAAGGTAGTTTGAAGTTTTGTGTTTACTCTGAACAAATTTGGCTATTTAGAAATGTGTCATATGTCATTGAAACTTCTGTGAGTTCATTAAGGTGTTGATAGAACTATCCTGCATTCCAGCCTGCCTATCCCCTTATCCCATTTCCAACAGAGATGTCAACTGTTTAACTGTTTATTGGAGTGTTTAGTTACATGTTCAATTAAATCATTGAAGTGCGTTGATTAAAATTAACTAGTAATGGAGGACTTCCATGAAAACAGATGGTATGCAGGGATGTGATGAGGCAGGCCACCACCCACTTGGAATTGAGTCTGGCAAGGGATATCAGTGGTAAGTATATCAGCCAGGAAAAGGAAGATTAGGGAAAGTGTAGGGCCATTGTTGAAGCAGACAGGTGTCCTGCTGATGGAAGACACATTTAAGGTGGAATTAGTGAATGCCTTCTTTGCCTCAGTCTTTACTGCTGATGCTGTCCTTCAGGAATCCCAGACCTCAGAGGTAAGGGAGGAAGGCTGAAGAAAGGGGGACTTGGCCCTGATCATAGAGGGTTCAGTTAGAGGTTAACTAGACAGACTTAATGCCCATAGGTCTGCGGGCTCCAACGGGATGCTCCTGTGGATGCTGAGGTAGATATCCCGTGGCAGATATTGTTACTGAGCCATTCTGAGTTATCCTTGAGAAATGGAGAACAGGAGGTGCCTGGTGACTGGATGAAAGCCAGCATTACATCCATCTTCCAAAAGGGCATCAAGGAGGAACCAGGAAACTACTGGCCAGTCAGCCTCACCATCATTCCTGGAAAGGTGGTGGAACAGATCATTCAGAAGATCATCACCAAGCATGTACAAGAACTGGTCAGGATGGATTCACCAAGTAGTCAGGATGGCAATTGGGAGTAGACGAGTGGAAATCATACTTTACCATGGCCTTCTGAGATGACATGGCAGGGTAGGTTGGCTAGTGGAGAGCAGTGGATATTGTTTGCTTTTAAAGAAACTACCCAGTCTGGCCGTTCATGAGACTCTGGCAGAGACAATTCCCAACATCAGAGGCTTTCACTTTTGGGAGTGAAGCCCTTCACAGTGGGTGGCTCCAGTGAGCTGATGGGTGCCTTGCTTGACTCCTCACAAAGCCCACCCTCACATGCACTCAGACCAGTTTCCTCACAGGTCCCAGGTGTCCCATAGCAGTGTCTCACGTGTCTCAGTCCACAAAGCCATTTATTCACCGTGCAGTAACACAGAAACAGCTCAAGCTGGTCCCTCTGGGCAAGACCCCCAGGAAAGGAACCCCAGATCTTTTACAGCCTCAGTCTCCCCACATGCAAGTCTTGCTCTTCCTCCTGAGTCATTAGCTTCTGTCCCCACTCTCTGTTTCCATCCGCCTAGATGGTGTCACCAATCTTCATCTCCTTTGTTATCCCAAAGGTAGGCAATTCCAAGCTCCTGATGTGTCTGTCACCATCCATTCACCTGGCTGCTGTCATCCATATTCATACTCCTTGTTATCCTGAAATTTGGCAGTTCACAGGCTCTCACCCAGAGGTCAGATGTCAGTCATCAGCTTTGGTGTCTATCAGATGGTATCAGCACTACCTTAATTTCAGCAAGGGTTTTGATAACATCCTCATCTTCCATAACATCCTCATAGGTAGGCTCAGGAAATGTGGGTTAAAGGAATGGACAGTGAAGTGAATCAAGTACTGGCTGAAGGCAGAGCTCAGACAGTCATGATCAGTGCAGCAGAGTCCAGCAGGAGGCCTGCAGTCAGTGGTATTGCCAAAGGACCAGTACTGGGACCAATCTTACTCAACTTGTTTATCAGTGACCTGGAGGAAGGGATAAAATGCACCCTCAGCAGGCTTGCTGATGACTCCAAACTGGGGCAGTGGCTGATCCACCTGAAAGCTCTGCTGCCATTCAATGGGACCTTGATCAGCTGGAGGGTTGGGCAGAGAGAAACCTGGTGAGGCTCAACAAGGGCAAGTGCCAGGTCCTGCACCTGGGGAGGATCAGCCCCAAGTGCCAGCACAGCCTGGGGCTGACCTCCTACAGAGCAGCTCTGTGGAAAAGGACCTGGGACTCCTGGTGCATCACAAGCTGTCCATGAGCCACCAGTGCCCCTGTGGCCAGGAGGGCCAATGTCATCCTGGGGTGCATTGGCAAGAGTGTGGCCAGCAAGTCAGGGAGGTGATCCTCCCCCTCTACTCAGCCCTGGTGAGGCCATTCCTGGAGTGCTGTGTCCAGTTCTGGGCTCCTCAGCACAAGGGAGACAAGGAGCTACTGGAGAGGGTCCAGTGGAGAGCCACAAGGATGATCAGGGGTCCGGAGCTTCTCTCTCATGAGGAGACACTCTGGGAGCTGGGATTGTTTGGTCTGGAGAAGACTGAGAGGGGATCTCACCTAAACATAGAAATATCTCAAAGGTGGGTTTCAGGAGGGTGGTGCCAGACTCTTTTCAGTGGTGCCCAAAAAAGAGGCAAGGAGCCGTGGCCACAAACTAAAGCACAAGAAGTTCCACTGTAACTTGGGGCAGAAAGTCTATACACTGAGGGTGGCAGAGCACTGGAACAGCTACCCAAAGAGGTTGTGAAGTCTTCCTCTCTGGAGACACTCAAAATCCAACTGGATACATGTCTGTGTCACCTGCTTTAGGTGACCCTGCCTTGGTGCGGAGGGTTGGACTGGATGATCATCAGAAGTCCTTTCCAATGCTACCTGTGCTGTGATTTAATGAAGTACTTGGAATTTAATATTTAAAATTTAAGAAGTAGTGTAATTTATTTGTGCAAAAAAGGTTTCATTTAGAATGGTAGCCGTGTTGCTAGCAACTGATGAGAGTACTTATCAAACGGTACTTAGAGTACCATTTTATATATGCTTTATTAATACATGAGAAACAGCTTCAGTATTTCTGTCTTAATAGTTGAATACTATAGAGTGCAAACTGGTATGTTTTCTCTTTCAGGTAAGAAGAGTTGAGTTGGAAGCTGGGAACGAAGGAACATTCATCAGGATGGAATTTGTAAAGCAGCATAACCAGAGCAGTGCATTTATGATTCACTTGTATCTTCTCCAAGCATTATCTGCATTGGGAAGTTGCAATCCTTTTGGTCTGCAAGGAGACTACTCCAGTCTCCTTGTTTAGGAGTGTCACTTGCCTGCTCTGACACTGCCAGTTTCATATCATTCACTGTGGCTTTCTATATACAGCGCATCATTTATATACAGAACTATAAGCTTATTTTGAACAGCAGATGTTGAGTAAATGGCATAACCTAGAAAATGGGAAAATTAGATGTCAAAAGAGAAATAGTGAAATCTGTTAATTTGCTCCTAATCCACATCTCTTACCCCATCCCAACCCTTAACCCAACAGATTGATATTTTTCTTGGTGCTCTACATTCCATTACATTCATCTCTCTTACTGAGATTTCTGGTCTATACTGCCATCAATTCTGCCTGTTGATAGAGGCTGTTCCCTTTTTCTACGCTTCACTGGAGTGCATATTTCTTTAGCTATATTACTGAATAAATGCTTTACAATAAATGCTTTACTGTAGTAGTATGTTTGTTAAGTTCATTGTATAGCTCCCCCATTTTGTATTGTTCCCCCCGTTTTATGTAAATGGTTTTGCCCTTCCCAGTTTTCCCGCCATTGACATTAACTGTCAGTTAAGTTATATAATTCCTCCTCCCCCTTATTCCCTTATATGTGAACTTTTTCTCCTCCCTGGGCCCAGTCAATCACCCCCCACTCCTCCTAACTTTCCAGAATCTTCTTCTCGCTGGGAGTTGTGGTTGGCTGTGGTCCCGGGGCCCCTCCTTTACTGTGTATTCATTGTTTTCCCTTTTATGTCAGTTATGTTAAGTTCATCCCTCCACCTTTCCTTATTGGTTCAGTGTAAACCCCTCCTTTGTACGCCCACCCCCTTTATAACCTCGTTTCACCCCCATTTCGTGGTCTCTCCCTGGGGTCTCTCCCTGGTTGCTGTCTTGGGTGCTCATTCAACCTGACTTGACCCCATCGAGAGTCCAGCTCCTTATTCCAGTCGTGTTGGCGGTGAGATCGGTCTGCAGGCGAGCACAGCCCGAGGCCCTCAGACTCCGAGGGGTGCTCGCTTTGGATTGCAGCGGGGTGTCGGCCTGCCTTCTGCTAGCCGGACACTGACCACCCAGGCCAGATACACTTGATTTTAACAAGTACTTGATTTTAACTTCTTGATTTTAACTTCCTGATTTTAACTTGATTTTTCTTGCTACTTGATTTTAACATCAAATCATATACAATACGTTGTGATGTAAAAGGTAATAGACCCTGTGGTAATAGGAGAAAGTACAACTCTAGATTCCAAGAGGAAAACTTACTGTTTTAAAATACTGTCTCCTAACCTAATGTGTTTAGAGGCATTTTTAAATAAAGTTGTTTAAATGTTCTGGATTGTCTTCCTCCTTTCTTCCAAAACAGTTACCTTGGGTTTTAAGAAGAAGCTCCACCTGTATTTGACATCTTCCTTATAAAGAGAATTTGACAGGCTCTGTGAAAAGCCATGTGGGTGGTTGAGGAAGCTGTAATATCTATAACACACATTAGAAGATAAGAGGGAAGTGCTGCTTAATAGCCAAAGGTCTTTTCGAACCTAAGTTCTATGATCCTGTTACCACTTAGCTACTGGCTGCCTGGAACAGGCCCAGCTGTGTTCTGTCCACACGTGGACTCTAGAGCTTGGAACTGGTGACTTCACAAACATTGCCCAGGTAGCTAGACGGGCTGTAGACTAGCTACATATAATGATGCGGATAATAAGATTGTGACCTATCTTTAGAAAAGTCAAACTGCCTTTTGTGTTGTTACTGCATTGACAGTTTGGGATTAAAAAATGGCATTTAAAAATCTTGAGTTTCCTGTGAAGACCTTGCCTCACATTTTGAGTTACATATAAAAGCAGAATCTTTCCTCCTTGTAGTTAAATATAACAATGTTTGTATTGTAAGTAGTAGCTCTCCTGTCCACTAGTTTGTGTTGGACGCTTAGGTAATTTTTGGTTAGGTTTACATTGGAAATCCATCATAATAAATTTGAAATTCTAGGTAAAATTCTTATTTAGAGCAGTAATTTAATGATTTGTAAGGGGAAATTGAGAACAGCAGGGTATTATGAGCAGCCAGAAATACAACTCTGTATTTCTCTGACTTCTTTAAACCTAGATATTTGCTGAAGATTAATACAGTATTCCTAATGTGCAGTGTTAAATATCTTAAGATACCTATGAGAAGTCCTTGTCCATCAATCCTGGAGAATTCTGTTCCTCCTGAATTTCCTAATCAATAGATTCCTTTGTGTGACTTCCTAAAAGTATGTAATTTGGGCTTCTGAAGTTAGGTGCACTGTATTAAAATTAGCTGAAATACAATGCAAGGTACAGTACCTTGCTTTCCTTTCCAGAGGAGAGTATGCAGGAGGAGATAATTTTGTGCAGCACTCCAGAGCAGCCAGTATTTCACACTTTAGAGACACCTATTATTACTATGTAAGCTCCAAAAGGATAGCTTTATGCACTTCTGTGTTCCTTGGTCTCTTTCATTTTTTTAACTTTGGAATATTATACTTAGGTTTTCTTGCCAGAGCTTATATAAATTGCTCACAAAAGTTTGATGAAGTGCCTGAAATATTTTTCCTCCAAGTTCTATAGTATTTATTATATCATGAGCAATGTGATACACAGAGAGAGTTGGGCCTGTTCAGTCTCAAGAAGAATCAACTGATAGGGAGCTCATCAGTGTCTGTGTCTGAGGGGAGGGTGTCAGTGGATGGATCAGGCTCTGCTTGGTGATGCTGAGCAATAGCACAAGAGTCAACAAACAGATGTGCAGTTAGTTCTATCTGAACATGGGGAACTTTTTTACAGTACAGTACAGAGCACTGGGAAAGATTGCCCAGAGAGGCTGTGGGGGCCTCCCTCACTGGAAATACTCAAGACCCATCTAGATGTGATCCTGTGCAATGTGCTCTGTGATGACCCTGCCTCAGCAGGGAGGTAGGACCAAATGACCTGCTGTGGTCATTTCTGGCCTGACCCATTCTGTGATTGTATCAAGTGTTATGGTGTCTGGTAGTGGCATATCCGAAGATCAGTTTGTAGCTGTGACAAAACATAAATTGCTCTTAAGTTATGTACAGGATAACACATAACTTGGCAGTCTGTACTTTGTATGTTCTCTCTGTACTGAGCATACATCAGTCTCTTTTTATTGAAAAGTAAACCTGAAAGAATGTTTGAAATGTCACTGATTCACTGGGCATTGAAAAATGCAAGTACAGTCTTGTGAATTAATTTCTGCAAGTAGTGGGAGAGAATCAGAAGGGTGAAAACTACAAAATTAGTGGTTTGAGCCCAATACCGGCCACTGTGAACAAAATCAACTCTAGCCCAGACAAAACAGACTGGGGGAAGATAGGATGTATAGGGACCAAAAATATGAGTACTTAGATTAATTTCAGACAGAGAGTCTTTTAGCAAACCTGAATTGCATTTGTGGCTTGATAGTTCTGCTTCAGTCTTCTGTGTTGCATCATTTAGAAAAACTTTGGCAGAAATTACTCTATTGGTGATGGCAAAACACTGTAGGAGAGCTCTGTCTTACCCCCTGCAGTGCTAAAGTTCAGCTGGGTTAGCTCCAGTGGGGCGCTGTTTGGAGGTAGCTCTTCTGTATGGGAATGCTTTCAGACCATCCTCCCTGGAGATACATACCTACACTTCAGTCTGTGTGGAACTGTTCAGCTGTGTCTGCTGATTGTGGATGGGGTTACACCTGGGGAATTCTGTGTGTAACTAGAAAAAAGCACAACTGCAGAGAGTTTGCTAACCTTTTTGTCTCTTGTGGGCATTTTATCACTTCTAAATAAGATCTTACTTTGGTTGGTGCTTTTCTGTGGCACAAAGACTAGTTTCTGATTAATTTATGTGTAGGCAGTCATCCCAAAGTGTGAATCTAATCCATAGTCACACATAGGTTTTATGTTTCTGGCAGTCTGTCTGTTGAAGCTGTATACATTTTACTTCTTTGCATGTAGAAATACAGTCAGAGAAAGCTGCAGCAAAGTTTCTCATATGTATTATAAAGTACTCCAGGAGCCAGGACACAATCATTTCACTGGTGTTGGGACATTATCAATTGCTTAAATAGTTGATTCACGCACTTTTTTTTTTTAAGGAGTTTAGTTAATGAGACAAATAGAAACAGTCATTGTTCCAAGAGGCCTTCAGACTAAAATCTAGTGAAGAATTGTATTGACCCATTTATTCACCCTGTTGAGACCCCTTGATGGCAACACACGCGTTGGGTGTATCAACCTCTTCTCCCAGTTTTGTGTCATTTGCCAACTGCCTGAAGGTGTGTCATGTATCCCATTATATATGTAATTTATAAAGATCTATGTAATAGCTTTTACCCCATTTCCCAGTCATTGGAATCACAGCTGGTGGTGGCCCTCTGGACTTTGTGCCACTGATCACAACTCTTTGAGTCTAGCAGCTCAGAGCATTATTTATTTTGCCTCAGGGTCCACTTACCTGGCCCATGTTTCTGTCAGTTTGTTGATGAGGTTCTTGTGGGTGACAGTGTCAAAAAGCTTATCAAACTCAAGATATGCAGTATCTACTGCTTTGTGCCTCATCCTACAGAAGACTGTACCAAGCCAGTCTTCTTTTAGAAGGTTTTCTGTTTGGCCTAAGCATGATTTCCCTTTCATGCTGACTGCTCCAAATGATCTCCTTCAGCTCACTTGACAGCCAGTATTGGGAACTGATTTTCCAGGATTATTTACTCAACCATCTTTACAAGGACTGAGGTTGAAATCTTTCTTGCCTTTCTTGAAGACATGTGATGAATGATGTTTACTTTCTCCTAGACATAAGGAACCTCTCCTGGTTGTCACAACCTTTTAACGACAGAGAAAATGCCTCAAAAATGCATTACAATACTGCTGTATTTCTTGTGGGTACTCCATGGACCCAAGCGTACCATTTGTTTAAGTGCTGCCTAACCTGTTCCTCTTCCTTGACCCAGTCTTTTCTATTGATCTCAAGGACATGGGGTGTCTTAAAGCTAGTCATACCAGTAAAGACCAGGGCTGAGACTCAGAGTCAGTGGTCACACATTGCTTTTCAATGTAGTTTGTGTAGTCAGGGAGCATGAACAGCCAGTTCTTGCAAATCAAAGCTGTTGATCCTGAAGAAGGATAAGAGTATTGGTGTGAGCCAAGAAGGGTTTCTTGGGGGTTGATCAGCTGTGCTGGTTATCTTTTTAGGCAGATTTTCTGCAGTAGGGGGAACAATCTGTATGTTAATACTGGTCAGGCAGGTAAACTTTACTCATCACTTATTTCTAAGTGCTCTTCCTGCTGCTTAGAAGTTTAGATCTGGAAGCCTGTATTAGTCATCAGTTAATATTTCTTGCAATCATTGTTTTTCAGTTAGTGGGAAGTGCTAGTGGTTAGAAAATTGTGACTTTATCAAGGACTTTGTCCTGGGGTGACGTTATGATGCTTGTATATCCCCATTCATCTGTTCTGTGCCTTTAAGACCGGCTCTGAAGAGTGGAAGTTTTGTTTGGGTTTCTCTTATCAGGGACACAGAGAAAAGCGGTACATAAGGCTGTTTTTTCACTTCCAGCTTCAGCTTGCTGCTTTTGCTTGCTCTCTTTTTCTGCTCTTGCTTCTGCTCTGCTTTCTGCCTCTGCTTATTAGCTAGTTTAGCTAAACAGTCCACATTGCTTCCTGGACTGTTTCTCCTCTCCTGTTTCTGTGACCATCTCGAACCTGCTCCGGAGTGGGACCCGGGAACACCGAAGGTTCGGCTGCAGCAGCTGGCCCAACGCCGGAGGGACTGAGAACAGAGCAACCACCCCCAAAAGAGACTTTCTGATTTTGCCATCTTTCTCAGAGCAGTGTCATCGGGTATTGTTCATTTTGTGTGCTGAGGGGTGCGGGGCCAGTCAAATAAACAGGTTCTTTTCACCTCTCTCCGAGGAATTTTTTCCCGAACCGGTTGGGGGGAGGGGCCGTGTGGGTTTTGCTTTCTGGAGGGGCCCTCCTTTGCAGATTCTTTAACAAATTTGCCCTAAACCAGGACAGACTTACAGTTTAATGCTCTGGCAGTAATTTTTCACTTACTGCATAAGTAGGAGGCCTAAATGAATATCTTCCTAAATTTTATTTCAAAATAGAAATTTTGGAAATATTTATATAAAATATAAATATTTTATAAAAATCAAAATGTACCTAATTGTAACGCAAGTGGAATAAGAAAGGATGCTGAAGGCACCTTGTTCATCTGACAGTCCAGGTTACTGCATGTATGGTAAAGGGTCACTTAAAGGGGACTTACGAAAAGGATCCTTAATCCCTGTGAGATCAATGACCTTCTTGTTTCTCTCTAAGTACTTGCTCCACAAGTAATATTACATTGTCTTCCTGTGGGATAAAAGTCCAAGATAGTGGGGACAATTGTATTTGCTGTTGTTTAATGGCCTGAACTTTTTACCAGAAGATGGCAGCAGGCTGACGTTAGTCACCAATATTTCTACTGCTTATTATTGGATAAACTTGCTCCATCAGTTCCATGTCCTTGCTGTGCTGGGAGCCCAGAGCTGGTGCAGCCCTGCAGGTGGGCTCTCAGCAGAGCAGAGCAGAGGGGCAGAATCCCTTTCCTGGCCCTGCTGCCCACGCTGCTCTGGATGCAGCCCAGGACACGTTTGGCTCTCTGGGCTGGGAGTGCCCATGGCTGGGTCATGTCCAGCCTCTCATCCCCCAGCACTCCCAAATCCTTCTCTCCAGGGCTGCTCTGCATCTGTTCATCTCCAGCCTGTGTTGGTGCTGGGGCTTGCCCTGACCCATCTGCAGCACCTTGCACTTGGTCTTGGTAAACATTATGAGGTTCCCACTGGCCCAATTCTTGAGCTTGTCCAGGTCCCTCTGAATGGCATCCTGTCCTTCATTTGTCAGCCACATCACTCATCTTGGTGTCACTTGCAAATTTGCTAAGAGTACACTTGATGCCTTTGACTATGCCATTAATAATGATATTAAATAACACCATTCCCCATACAGAGCGCTGAGGAACTCTGCTTGTCTCTGTTGGATTGCTGGGCTGTTTATTTTTCTCAGCTTTGTTACTTCCCAGTCTTGATGCTTAGAAATCCTCATACTTACACTCTGCCCATTACCCTGATGGAATTGAGTTCAGGGGCCTTTCCCTGCTCCTTGGAGAATGATGTTTGAAGTATTTGTCCACAGAAGGAACTCATGAATTCATAAGTAGGAATCTGATCCTTTAAAATGGATCTGAGAGCTTCCCTCTCTTCAAATGGTGGCTGTTGCCTGATGTGGATGCTTACTTTCTATGTCATCTGAGGCAGCATCTTGAGTAATACCACTGTTGTCTTTGCTGAGTCAAAGAAGAGACCTAAGAGAAGACAATGGCTATTGAAGTCTTACCAGCTAACACCACCCATTTGTCCTCAGAGAATCCTTTAGTCTGGAAAAACCCCAGAAACATCAAGCCCAGCCATTAACTTAGCCAGGTCTACCAGTAAATGCTGTTCCTAAGAGCCACACCTACATGGCTTTTAAATACCTCCAGGAGTGGGGAATTCAACCATGTCCCATGGGCAGCATGTTCCAGTCTTTTACAACCCTTTCTGTAGAGAAATTCTTCTTAATATCCATTCTAAATCTCCACTGGTGCAACTTGGGACCATTTCTTGTCATTCTCTCAAGGAGAAAAGACTCACCCCCAGCTGGCCACACCCTTCTTGCAGGTAGTTACAGAGCATGATAGGGTCACCCCTGAGCCTCCCCTTCTCCAGTATAAACAACCCCAGCTGCCTGAGCCACTCCTCCTAGGACTTGTGCTTCAGACTTTTCACCAGCTCCATTGTCCTTCTCTGGATGCATTCCAGCAATTCAGTGTCTTTCCTGTAGTGAGTGTAGTGTGTGGGATTCAGTATATATGGGAAGTATATGTCCAATTGTGTCAGGAACCCACGTCTTAAGAAAGGAACCCACTTGCTGCGGCAGCTACGTCCAGATATGGACAACACTGGACAAACCAGACCAGTGAAGAGCTTTTTGCTTTTATTTCCAGCACATCAGTCTCAGAACATTGTTAGACAATGGAGACAGGATGTTAACAGCTCGCTGATCCACAGGGAATGCCAGAGAAGGTGGG